>NC_044190.1:40923572-40951072 GCF_900880675.1 Sparus aurata | reverse complement strand
TGAGGGCGGACTCACGCGGCCTGGTCACTTTGTTTCCTCCGGCGACGTCATAGCTCATGTTACCGATTTCTCACTTGTTGATTCAAACTAATGATTTGATAAAGTTTTTAAATCGCAACTGACTATGTGCTGAAATCCACCATGGTCTCACATTAACAATTGTTATGGAAATATAAAAGAACACAATTGAAGTTGCCTAATAGGCAAAAGACAAATTGTTGGTTAAAATACAACACAAATACAAGCACATAATCATTAAAGGCACTAATGGCTCAAGAATATCTCATACATTGACAGTTTATACTTCCCAGACATGTATCAGATTAAAAGAAATCGTCTAAATACTTAGAAATAGATGATAAAATAGAACATTCCGTTAGTATTGGCCTTTGAAATTATACCAAAACTTACCAGGAGGTGGTACTCTAGCTCCACCAAAATATTGACATTAACCCTGTGATTCTTAATATAAGTTTTCTTTAACCAACACAAATGAGAGACAGAGCATGTTGGAGGTCTCATTTAGCTAGTTAAAGGTAAACTGTCAAAAAGAAAATCAGTTTGTAATCTAATGTTTTTTTTTAGTATTACAGGAGAAATCAAGGCTTTTGGTTTCTTTAAAAATGAATGTGGAGACACCCTGCCGGGTTTGAGTGTCGTAACTTATGGGATGACATCTTTATAGTACATGCCAGATGTGGGCCTTTCCTTTGGTGACAAGCAAGTTGTAACAAAGGATAAACCTGATGTTCTCCAGTGATTGAATTGGCACTGAATGTAAACAGTCCGTGAAAGCGTAGACAGGCACTGATGTAACCCAGGTATTGATTAAGTCCTTTCTGAGCCTGATTGTCCATAGGTTTGTTATGAGAGGCTCTAATAAGGCCAGAGTGTGAGAGAGAGGGCAATAAAAGGGTCAGGACTCTCCCTAGGCAGAATCAGGAGGTTATCTGGTGATTCCACATGAGAACTCAGCAGACTGTCCTTTCTCGCAGGCGAAAATGCATATAGCTGGATCACATGCTGTTTTTGTCAACAGTATAGTGTCAAAGAAAAGGGGGGCAAAGGAAGTACAGTATCCAGGACACCACAATATGGCAGGGAGTAGGTGAGAGGTGAGATGGACACTGACATGCCACTCACACCTCCTGTGGTGAGAGAAACAGAGGACGATGGCTGGTTCCTACATATATAAACGCAGCATGTTGACCTTTGACCCTGGCGTAAGATGCAGCGTGGTGTAACGCGCTGTTGACTGTTCTCCACGCGGCGCTGATCCGTTCTCACTGTGAGGTTTAGGCCAACCTGTTTTTTTGGAAGCGTTCCTGCTAAAGCTGACTACTATGTTGGGACGCTGCAGCAAGCTACTACTGCCAATCTGCTTACGGGCTCACTACAACGCCCCCACAGGAACATTACGTTAGAATAGTAACCGTGAGGAGTCCAAAACAACTACTCCAGCCAGAGCGGCGCTGAGAACTGTTCCATCAGGACCTGAGAGGAAATCCAGGATTAGAGCTCAAAGTTCTGGTGTTGAGCACTAACATATAGGAGGTGTGACAGCCAATCAGAACTCTCTGGGCTCTGCTTGAGAGGAAGTCCAGTATCCAGGTGAGTGTTGAGTTTCCAGTCAGCTTCATGATGAGATTGTGCTGAATGCTGAGCTGAAGTCAACAAACATCCTGATGCAGCTGTTCTTCTTCTCCAGCTGTGTGCAGAGCGAGAGGAGGGCAGTGGGTATGACATCCTCTGTGGATCTGTTGGTCCAACTCGACCAGTCAATCTTTATTTATGTAGCCCCAAGTCACAAAATAGTCACAACAAAAGTCACAACAGAAGTCAACTCATGACACTTTTCAAAACTGAGCAGGTCCAAACCAAGCACACGGTCGGGTTATTGAACATAAACTCCACTGTTTACATCCGTCATCTGACAGATGTTTATTTGTGGGGAACTGGGAAGCATGAAGTCAGCTTCACATTGAAGAACACATGTGCATGAAGTGAATTAGTGACAGGATGAGTGTGTGAACATTATCTGTTGTTGTTCAGAAGGATCAGAACAACTTAACCTTGAGCAGAACGTCCTGGACAGAAACAAACTGTAAGCTTCAAGAAACTCTTTGGTTTTCTTCCAACACTGATGACTAACTGAATTTATAGGCTGGATTTCACTAATTCCACACACACCATGAATGTCCAACTTAACACAAGGTTCATAATCCTGTAAAGCTATTAACAGACTGAGGGTCATGGCGACTGCTCGTTGCATGCTGACAGCTCGGTCACATGACGCAACACAAACTGGACCCCGTGCTTTACTTCCTGATGGAAATCACAAACAAACATCCTGTTTCAGATCATCAACACTGAGAGCAGAGAGGATTTAGACAACACAGCCTGTCATCAGGTGTGTGTTCAAACACTGCAGCTGTCATCAGGTGTGTGTTCAAACACTGCAGCTGTCATCAGGTGTGTGTTCAAACACTGCAGCTGGAAACACTTTTTATGCTGCTCAGTGTTTAGATTCTGCTTCTGTACTGTGTTTCTGTCTGACAGAGAAAACATGTGGCTGTTTGTTTTCCTTCAGATTTCTGTTGTGGACATTTATGTTTATTAGAACATATTTGATGAGGTATTTTAACATAAAATGTCAAAAAATGCAGGAAGCAGGAAATGCGTTTAAGTGATGAGAGTTATTTTCAGACTCAGGTGTGAATGTGTCCCAGGTGAGACAGGTGAGACTCTGGGTCACGGTTGTGTCAGCAGATTAAAGCCTCAGCTGGAGTTTGACCTTTCAATCCACGACAAACAAAAACAGACGGAGGGAAACACACGAGCTGTTCGAGCAGCAGAGTAAATAACGAGCGGGCCAAGAACAGGATTGTGTTTTGGGACACGTCTTAGTGTCTCAGACATGGACACTAATGACCCCAGGCTTCCAGGATCAGAACAGGTGCCAGCAGGCCCGGGACCGCTCGGATTAACTGTTGAGTAATCTGGCAGCCATATTATCTGTCATCCCTCAGAGAACACCATTACACCAAGACTATTTAACAAGGCGCTTAACGAGCCCACACTTAACCCTCGTTAAGTCATTATCTTCTAACGAGATGATCCAGCGGCCACAGCACAGCAGGGGGCGGGACTAATGAAGCATTTCAGGTTACACTGCAGATGAGACAAATCTCACTTCAACACACGAACGACACAAACAGCAACAACAAATTCACATGAAGAGAAAAAACCCTGAGAACGATAAAAGAGACTTCACAGAATTAATCTTCATATTCAAATTTGTCTTATCACATACGGCTGCCAAGCCAGAGACCACTGTTCAAGACTGTGTTTTGACATATGTCAGTGTGGAACCACTGGAGACTTTCAAGGAGATGTTGTAACTTTTCCAGCTGTGTTTTCTGACCCTGCGTGGTTTGTTAAAGTAAGACCAGGTCATAACCAGTTGTGACGAGTTCGATTTAACAGATCTAACCCGAATCCTTCAGAAACATTTACTGTGGACGTGAAAAGTCTTCTCCTCTGAAAGTTAACCAGCCGACTTTTAACCAAGTGACGTGTAACAGTTTGCCTTTGTGGATTCAAGTTTAACCTTCAGTGAAGACCCGATCTGATGGAGAGCCACAGAGTCCAAAATGCAATCGTATCTTCTTCTGTGTGGATGAATGATTTCACTGCTCCATCAGCTCAGTGAGTCTCAGCCCGTCTGATCCCAGTCCGACACTGAGGCGCTGACCTGCACCGAGACACCTAGGTGTATCTGGATTTTGACTCTGTAATCTATTACTGTAATCTGTTACTGTGTTCATCCAGAAACAGTTTAACAACAGAGTGACAAAATCCCTCCAGCACACACTGTCACAACAGAGCAGCTGACACACACACCATCCCTCTGATCCAGAATCAGTTGAACCTGATCTCACATGTGAAGCTCAGCTCACACAGACAATATGTTGTTTTCTGCTGAAGCACTAATTGTTAAATGAGGCGTGCGCGGCGTGCCATTGTTACTGTCCCTGTTTGCTGTGCACATGCGGTGTTGTGACAGCGTCTGAATCTGGTTGGTATCCACGCTGCAAGTCTTAGCGTCACGCCATCCTCTAATGAGTCTGATCCTGGAGCAGCACCTCCACCGCCACAAAGAGAGCATTCTTCACCGAACAGGAAGTTGACTTTGTATTGTGACGGGGCGCCGAGCGTCCTGATCATCCACCCGTTCATCCACCCGTTCACATGTAGAAGTATCTGAATGTGCTGCAGAGAACCAGGTCAGCATGTTCACAGAGATCCACTGACCTCATCCAACGTCCATCTCGTCATTCTAGATGATCGTATTAATACAGAGCTGTTATTCAACACGTTCTACAACACACACACACACACACATACAGACACACATACACACACACACACACACACACATACACACACACGTACACACACACACACACACACATACAGACACACATACACATACACACATACACACACACACACGTACACACACACACACACACGTACACACACACACACACACACACACACATACACACACACACACACACACACACACACACGTACACACACACACATACACGTAAACACACACGTACACACATACACACACACACACACACACACACACACACACGTACACACACACACACGTAAACACACACACACACATACAGACACACATACACACACACACACACACACATACACACACACGTACACACACACACACACACACATACAGACACACATACACATACACACATACACACACACACACGTACACACACACACACACGTACACACACACACACACACACACACACATACACACACACACACACACACACACACACGTACACACACACACATACACGTAAACACACACGTACACACATACACACACACACACACACACACACACACACACACGTACACACACACACACGTAAACACACACACACACACACACACGTACACACGTACACACACACACACACACACGTAAACACACACGTACACACATACACACACATACACACACACACACACACACTGACCATGATGATATATATTATCATTAGTTTCAAATTAAACACAAACACATAAATGGTTTATGTTGACCTTTATTTTGGTGGGGTGAGTCACACTTCCTATGATCGTCAACAGTGACAGTGTATATATAAGCTCCGCCTTTATGTGGTGTTTGTTTCAGTTGTTTCCAATGAGGAGCAAGCGTCTGCTGCAGCAGGCGGCCGTCCAGAGAAAAGGGGAGTGTCCACCATACAGATACTGTTGTCATGGAGACAAGACGCACATACAGAGACGCTTCATCTCAGCGCTCCTGAACGCACCGTCAGTACTTTTTTCTGACGATACATAAGAGAGAGAAAAGAACGTGTGAAAATATCACAGAGTGGCGTTCGTGTGTTGTTGTCAGGGGCGGAGCCTGTTCTGGTGTTATATGTCCTCGCTTGAAGCGGCTCCTGTGTTTTTGTTCTGTGATGTCATTATGTCACATTTGGGCCATAAACTGGACTGAATGTGTTGATAGATGAGACTCATTTTCATGAGGAGCTCCTGCAGTGAAAAACATCCAGTTTACACTCAACAGAGTCGGACTGGGTCATTAAAGTCCGTGTAAAGCAAAATCAGCCATTTTCTTCTAAACACATTAAACCATGTAGAATTTAATTTTGGAGCTAGGCTCACAAACTGTTTTTCAACATTTCTGTGTTCAGGATTTAATGGGCGGGTCAGAAATCATGCAAATCATATGGCCGCGTTACGTAATGCGGCCATATGATTTGCATAAACCCGGCCCTGCTGCGGAAGTGGTATAAATACGTTCAGCGCGTCAGCTTCAGCGGTTCTCCCACTCGCTCTCCAGTCTTGGATAGCATTGCTTACAATAGTTTGCAGCTAGCTAACCAGCCAACCAGTCAGCTAACCAGTCATGTCTCCTCCACATCGCTCGTGCATCTGTCCACGGGTTTAGATAGACAAGGGGAACACCTGGGGAGACACCTGGGGAACACCTGGGGAACACCTGGGGAACACCTGGGGAGACACCTGGGGAACACCTGGGGAACACCTGGGGAACACCTGGGGAACACCTGGGAAACACCTGGGAAACACCTGGGGAGACACCTGGGGAACACCTGGGAAACACCTGGGGAAACACCTGGGGAACACCTGGGGAACACCTGGGGAACACCTGGGAAACACCTGGGGAGACACCTGGGGAACACCTGGGGAACACCTGGGAAACACCTGGGAAACACCTGGGGAGACACCTGGGGAGACACCTGGGGAGACACCTGGGGAACACCTGGGGAACACCTGGGGAAACACCTGGGGAGACACCTGGGGAGACACCTGGGGAGACACCTGGGGAGACACCTGGGGAACACCTGGGGAACACCTGGGGAACACCTGGGGAGACACCTGGGAAACACCTGGGGAGACACCTGGGGAACACCTGGGGAACACCTGGGGAGACACCTGGGGAACACCTGGGGAACACCTGGGAAACACCTGGGGAACACCTGGGGAGACACCGACGTCATCTCCCCCGCGCCGCACGGGCGTGGTTCCAGCGCCTCTAACCGACACGCCCCCAGCGTTTCACAGCAGGAAGAAGTGCTTGTTTTTCTATGATTTAGAGACCTAATTTTATATACTTAGCAATTTTTTTAATCTTTCAAATTTGGCTCAGTGGTCAATGATCCATGTTTCTATGGTGTGACAAACTCTAACACAATTTTTTTGCCGCTTTACACGGTCTTTAAAGATGGGCTGTGTTCCTGCCCTCAGATCAGAACAGGTCATTGTCCTCAAATGTTGTGTCCAGATGGGTCACGAGGTCCAACAATCAGAACAATAACAATGATCAGTTGGTTTGAAGTTAAAGGAACCGGAATGTTCATTAGAACACAGCCTGACTCTGATTGGTCCAAACCAGAGCTGAAGTCGCCGGTGTGACTCTCAGATGTGTCGCCTGACTAACGACTTAATGTTTGATGTAAAAAGTGACCATCAAGGTTTGAACGGATCAGAACCTGCAGTGAGGTTATGTTCTTTCCAAAAAGATAAATTATTGTAATCCGCTTTCATTTAATAGTGAAATCTAATCTACTTATGATTTACTAAGAATTAGTCACTGTTTCTGGCTCCGGCTCGGCTCAGGGTGTTACAGTCAAGTTGTTCTGGATTTGTTGAGGTCAGCTGATTGAACCGGACTGATCCAAGTCAGCAGGAACAGGGAACTGATTTCACCTCCTGACATCTTCTGCTGCTGATTTTCAGATGTCAACACAACACAGAAGCATTTGTCCAGTGAAGATGAACTGAAGGACAGACACGTTGTCTGCAGCCCGTCTGTGGTTTCATGGTGCTATGAAACACCTCATTATGAATCAGCTGATGACGAGCAGCCGGCAGTTTATGAACAACCAGAACTTACAAGATAAAGAGGCTGTTGTCTTTACTGAAACTGAAGTACGATGACATTATGTGATGATAAGAAACATCAGTTCAGTGTCTCTGAGTGTGAACATGAGAGGACGGGTGGTGTTGCTTCACCTGAGCTGCTGTACAGGTAGTGACTGAAGATGAGTCCAGATCATGTCTGTGTGAACAGTCTGCTCTCACTCATCAGACGATCACAGATCACAGATCAGCAGCGTCCAACACGTTGTCACAGACTTTTGAATTAAAAGGTTGAATGTTGTATTTCTGTCTTGTCTCAAGAAGCACTTGAGGAACACCTTGTTTGGATTAAAACCCCGGTGTCGCCAGGTTTATTGTCTGGAAATGTGTCCAGGCCTCATTACATTACATTACATTGAGGGCATTTAGCAGACACTTTTGTCCAATAAGGACAATAAGTACATTTGTCACAAGAAAGAAACCACAACATTTCATGCTCGTGCTCTGTGGGGTCGAGGTGAAGTCTGAACAGAGAGTCTGGAGTCTTCTGCTGCAGACAGAGAGCGACTCTGCTGTCCTGATGTTGGCCGGGATGTTCGTTCCACCACTGAGGCTCCAGAACACAGAAGAGTCGTGACTTCTCTGAGCAGCTTTGTTTGCTGTCAGCGATGGCGGTACCAGCCGGCCCGCTGATGTAGAAGAGTGAAGTGCTCTCTCTGGGCCGTGTGGTCTGACCAGGGTTTGGAGGTAGACGGGTGCAGAAGAATTCAAAGGGATCTGATCCAGTCTCAACAAGTTCATTCACTCAACATCAAACCTGTGAAGAAGACGGATGAGGCCACGCCCTCCAGGACGCATGCTGACTGAGAGGCCACGCCCTCCAGGACACATGCTGACTGAGAGGCCACGCCCTCCAGGACGCATGCTGACTGAGAGGCCACGCCCTCCAGGACGCATGCTGACTGTGCTCCCGGACAGATGGAAGTGAGACAGCTCTGTCTCTCATGTGAAGTGTGTTTGTTTCTTCACGATGTTCAGCTGAGAGCTTCAGGAGGTTTGATGAAGGAAGATTGATCATGACAAGTTTGATTGGGTGCTAATCAGTAAGCTTTGTGTGTCGTCTGTCTCATGAGGTAAACTGTGACATAAACTGCAGTTTCCTGTCTGTTTTTCCAGCAGCTGCCTCTGTGTCCAAGACTTCAGCTGTTGGTGAAGCTCTGCCCAGTCTGTGACGTCCTAGCTGGTCTGAAACACTGATGAGATGGTTCTGTGGATGAAGACACACTTCAGTTTGTTATTCCATGTACGACAGAGTTACAGGTTTGTGCGGGTCAGAGCTGAATGATCTGATCCGGACACACTCGTACGTATGAAGATGTTTCTGCTGAGACGCAGTGACTTTAAGTGTTTCCTCCATGTCACACACACACACACGCACACACACACACACGCGCGCGCACACACACACACACACACACACACATGAACACACACACACGCACAGTGAGTGTGTTTACAGCTTGCTGCTGTCAGATCATCAGTCCTGACTTGACAGGTGTTCCTGCTCACAGCACCCCCACAGGTCCGAGTCTCTCCCAGTAAGATGGACTGGTTTCCATGGTGAGCAGCTGGTGTGGAGTGGCCTGCAGAGACCTGAGCTGCAGAGGAAATCTGTGACACACTGACCTCAATCTGCAGCTCAATTGTTCACTGTGTCCTGTTAAGTAGACCGAGGCAGAGGCCCTGCGTGCAGAGCAGCTCTGACCACCTTGTCTTCACGCTGTGTGGGTGGTCGCATGACCTCTACACCACCCAACAGGCTGGTTCCCGCTATAATGTGAAGTGGCAGGACCGTCTCAGGACAGAAAATCTTTGCTCAGATGAAAACACAAAAACACAGGATGCACACATGAGCCAGCACATGTAACCCTACAGCCACGCTGGCCAATCACAAGCCTGGCACAAAGCTTTTTCCTTTATTGTTTGTGAAAAACTATGTTTGTATCTATATAATCGATTTGTATTAGTCACAAGAGTTGTGTTCTCCTTTTTCTTTGTGCAGCATTGAGCCGGGCTGTGACCCTGTGAGGTCCGTTTGTGTCTGACCGTCAGACTCTTTGGTCCGGGACGGTTCAGGTGGTCACGTCAGCTGATCAGGATCAAACACTATATTCAATCATCTTGAACTGACACTTCCAGGCCACCGTATCTAACTTCTGCTGTCTGTTTGATAAAGCTCATTACAACACGACGCTCTGAGCTGCAGCTGTGTGTTCATCATCCAGAGGTTTAATACTAAAGACGTTGTCAGCTTCAGGCTGTTGTTGGGATTAAATCTGCAACTTCATGAGAAGTCGGAGAAAGACTTCTGGGCCCGTATTCACAAAGAGTCTTAAGGCTAAAAGTAGCTTCTAACAGGCGAATTTAGGAGCAACTCCTAAAAATAATGGGCGTGTCAGTTGTAAATTTAGGAGTCCTACTTTTTGAAAATAAGAATTATTCACAAAACATTTTAGGCCTAAAAGTAGCAACTAAGTCTGGGAGACTAATAACTGGTGAGCCTGTTGAAAGATGGAAACATGTTCCTTACCGCATGCTGCCATGCATGTAATCCATCTAATCGTCTTTCCAGATTTCGCTCTTCTGATGAGTCTCCTGAATTTGCACCCAAAATGCTGTCAGAACTTTCATTTATAATTCCCAACGCAGCCTCCATAAATCTCCACCAGGAAAAAGGCAGAAAAAAGGTGGAAAACACAAAAAACCTTAAGAAAAACAAAAAGCAACCCCAAATCACAGAGATGCCGATTCACACGGGACTGATATTATCACATGACCTCTGTGTTTGGTGAAATATGGGAGGTAATTCACGGTGGAATTTTTACATTACAAATTACGGACACGGCAGATTCACACAGGATTAAGATCACAGACGACCTCCAGAATTATTACAGATTACTGGAGGTCTCCAGGTTATACTAGTCCTGTGTGAATAGGGCTTTTGTCAATCAGAAAAAGTTGCATTCCATCAATACACAAATTGTCTGTGACGCATGTTACAATATACTGGACATTGTTGTGAAATGGCCCGGATCAACACACGATTCCCGAATTTTAAAGGAGAGTGGTTTGACGCAGCTTTTACAGCAAATGCCGCTTTTATTGACAATTCACGTTTTTCATCGCAATCTTCTAATTTGTCATTTTTGTCCAAAGCCTTTTTTTTGTGTGTGTGTGGGGGGGGCACTTAAATACATTTCTTTATCCAATATCTTTTCATAGGCTTTAGTCATGGGCTTGTAGGCAACTTCCTTATTTTCCCTTCATGCATTGCGTAGCCTAAATGACTTTTCAATGGGCTGCCCTGTCACTCAACAACCAATCACGCTGTCACCGCTTCTAAGTGCGTCCTTATAAAACGACGTCATCCATAGCAACAGAGAGTTACTTCTAGTTTAGGAGTTCACTGTTTTCATAACTAAAAGTAGGTCTCAGCGGCTTTGTGAATTACTTTTAAGAAACTACTTCCTACATAAAAACTTTTAGTCCCATTTAGGAGTACTCCTAACGTTAAGATAAAAGTCTTGGTGAATACGGGCCCTGATTATTTAACGACATAAAGATCCTGCATGTCCAACCATGAGCAGATTCAAACAGCGGTACAAACAGTTGGTATTTACAAGCTACAGGGAAGAAGAGGAGCATGACAAACACTAGGGTTCTCACATTTTGCCACACTTGTCATTTATGTTATTTATTTTGACACAAGCAGTTATGGTGTTGTTGTTTGTTGGTGATTGTTTGTTTTTGTTGAGAGTATTAAAAAAAAAAAAAAAAAAAAAAAACAGAAAGGGAAAAAGGAAAAAAAAGGAACTCAGGAAGTATGATAACCTATAGTAGGTACTAAATGGAGAAGGGGTAGGAATTAATAAGCTAATGCTTCTTCCTACTCCTTTTCAAACATACAAAGGGTTTTATCGTCTAGTGCTTCAAGTGTAATATACTATTCACATGTTTGAAATAAAGCATTCATTCATTCTGCTTTGTCCGTTAATCATCTTTCATGTAACACAAGGCTTCACATTCAGCTGCTGAGACGTGAAGGTGTTTCTGTCTGCTGTGATAACTCTGTTCGAAACGTGTCACAACAGCAGGAAACAGAACTGGAGACTTTTCAAGGTTTTAAATAAGGGACTCGATGATCATCCAATCAGCCTGCAGCAGAGTCTGGTGATGTAAGATTTGTGTCCTGTACTCTCAGTTCAACTTCAAGTCCCCAAATCCAGTTTAAGTGTGTCACAGTGTTCTCCGGCTGGAAACAGACACCGACTGTTCAGCCTGTGAGAGGAAACAACAGCGAGGGGATGAAGTGAGCGGAGGTACAGAAACACACTGAATGTTTCACTAAAAGTCTTCACACTCTTTAAATGTCTTCTATGAAACAGTTTATGCTGATGTCTTTATACGACCTACAGGCACAAACAGACACCATCAGAAGATTTCTACAGTTATTCTTCCTGAGGACCAACACACAACAAACCAGTTTGATTCTCTATATTCTGCAGGTGTGATCATAAATCACAGACTGATGAAAATGTCTGATGTGATCAAAAGAGATTCAACAACATGAAACATGACAAGTTCTAACCTGGATTTGTGCAGGTCCACATTTCTCTTCTGGAAATGATTGTAATATTTATTAGATGATGCCTCATTTGCATATGTATCACTGGAAGTTTCAGAAAACTTTAATGCTAATATTTGTTAAAGTTTTTTCGTATTTAACTGTAGTGTCTCTCCTTGAATGACATGATGTCATCGTAGTAAAGAAATAACATGCATATATTCAATCAAGTCTTCAGTACGTTAAAGTTCAATTTGCCGACCAATAGAAAGTGAATTCAAGTTTAAAGGCGAGGCATCAAACAAACGCAGTGACATCACATCACCGCACGCTGCAGGCGGTACGAGCGTGTGAAGTCGGGGTCAGCAGCTCATCTCTCTCCACCTTATTCTCCACCTGCAGCAGCTGAGCTGTCGCCCTCTACAGTCCGGATCAGGTGGTGTCGGTCTCTGAGCGCAGCAGCAACATGTGCACTAAAACAAACAGCCAACAGTGTGACAGTCTGGATTTAGGCAGTTCTCAGAATCGCGGCACACTGGATTCTTGGAGCGGTGCGGCTGACTGAAGACGTGATGCTTTCTACCGCTGCCAGCCTGCTCTTGGCTCGTCCACGCCTCGCTGTAATAGGCTGCTTGTATTCAGAGCGAGCTGGAGGCATGTTGGCACGACCAACTGCAATCAGACCCAGTGAGCAGCGAGTGAGCAGCGAGCGAGCAGCGAGGAAAATGTTATTCTGGATATGAGAAGTCTGCTGGAGGACACAGATTTCTATCTAATTACCCTCTAAGAAGAGTTTTACTGTTCAAACACTGTTCAAATCCACACAACTTAGTTATAACTATTTATAACTAAGTTGAGTTCTCAACATCGGAGCATGTGCGGATCTCTTCAAACAGCAACATATGATCACTGACTGAAGATCTGTTCATGTTCAGTGTGAGCAGGAGGGATAAACTGTGAACATTTCCTCTAATACATCTGTGCCATAAAAGAGACGCCATCTTGCAACAGTGTCCACTTCTCTGAATAGATCCAGGATCTGAAACCACAACCCTCTCGCTGCTCGTGTACACTGGATGTCTCTGTCAGCACACACACATTTCTGTTGCTGTTCTTCTGGTTCCAGAGCAGATTGGAAACATCCTGAACACTGGTACATGTGACAGATCCAGATGTACCAGTTGAAGACTGACTGCAGTCTGAATGCAGCTGAGACCGGAAGAGTGTTGTGTTGGTGCCACCTTGAGAAGTGACGTATGGACGTCCTCAGAGGTCAAACAGATCAGATTTCATGTCCCTCCTGTCCCTGAACACATCATGTTTCAGCTGCTGCGAGGACATCAGATAAGACATAGAACACTCAATGGTTACATGACGGCTCACAGGACGTCCTGATCTGATCTGTTAGCGATGAAAACGCTTCACTTTCCTTCATGACAAACCCGAGAGTCTTTATTCTTCTTCACGTCATGACACTGAAAGTTAGCCATTGATTAGTCATGTGACTCACTGATCAGTAACATTATCATCATCTCTTGAAATGTTTTCCTCTGAGTGGAAATTGGATTTCTTATTTTAACATCAGTGCGAACAAAGCTAGAATACATGCACATCTCTGTATTTACAGATAACATCAACTAACTAATTAATAATTAAAATTGTTCTCAAAACCTCTTTAAGAATCGATCAGTCTATTCCTCATTTAATCCTCAGGCTTCAATATTTATTGAGATCCTCTTCCTCTGTTAATCTGCTCATGTGTAAACCAGATGTTGTTAAAACTAAGTTCTGTATCGTAGTCAGCTAGATCTGTTTCAGTTTGTAGAAGATGTTTCACCTCTCACCCAGGAGGCTTCTTCACTTCTAACTAACTGGAGGAGCTGCAGGCTTTTAAACTCAGTATAGGAGTGTCCTTACAGAGTGTGGGAGTGTCCTTACAGAGTGTGGGAGTGTCCTTACAGAGTGTGGGAGTGTCCTTCCTTAGGAGTGTCCTAAGGGGCTGCCCCACATACTCCTCTTTTAAAGGACAACTAAAACAGTGGCTCAAATCACACCAAAAGTACGACCACTAACTGGACGTTAGACTACTGTACATTCATTTTTATTGCATCGTTATATCCTTCCGGGTCTTTTTTATTTTTTTTAGGGACTACGGATGCAAATTAGCAGCTCTGCTATTATCCAGCATGTTTACAGAGATATTCTTGATGTTCATTAATGTGCATTGTCCCTATCCAAAAATAAAGTATTTATTATTATTATTATTATTATTATTATTATTATTATTATTGTTATTATATGTTCTGTGAAGGCTCCCACTTCCCTTGCTCTGATTATGACCCAGGTGTTGGCCACATAACGGAACCAGTGGCTTGGATCAGTTCCTGTGAAGGTAATCAAGGCTCTGCTCTCAACTTCTTCCAAGTAGAGGTTGGCCACTATTGTGGACACTGGTGAGCCCGTGGCGCAGCTGTGCTTTCTGTCTGTAGGACATCAACATGTTGTTAAAAAGCAAGCATATCCAGATGTGTTTTCTCCGCATGTGCGCAACGGGAAGTAGGAGAGCATTATTTTGTATCTTTAGCAATCTAACAAATCCCAAAAATGACAGCCCTGACTGACGGAGACACCATGATAACCAGATTAAAGTGATATTTTACGTCATGTATTTGGAAAGAAATCCAAAAGTCATATCACATTATTATCATAACCTGATTATTTCAAGTTATCGGATTATTGTGGTTATGTAAATATCTCACATCTGTACACTAAATATGAAGCCAACAGCTTGTTAGCTTAGCTTAGCATAAAGACTGGAATCAGCCTGGACTCCATGACTGCGGCTGTGGAACAGTGAAAGACGGACCGTCACCGTACGGATGCAGGTTCCTCTGCGTCTCCCTTGTCCTCCTCAGTGTGGACTTCTCTCTCTTACTGCTCCTCACTTTGCAGCTGTAATAATCACTACTGCCACCAGAGGTCACCTCCTCTGAAATGGAAATATGGGTGGTAGTGAACTCTTTTCAAAATTGACCAGTGGGGTCAGTTTTCTGATGAGGACGGACTCTTCCAGCGGTAACAACGCAGCTACTAGGTAACTTCTCACAGACGTGTTAATGTTCTCATCGAACTCTTGAAAGCAAGTCAGTGTGTTTCCCAGAACTTAAAAAATTCAGAAGGCTTCCATCTCTAGAAGAGACTGAATCTCTTTGTTAAATTGTTCACCTCCACCTGAACCGAAGGATCGGTTTGGTCTTGTGCCCCAGTTTAAAACCCACATTAATGACCTGCCTCACATCCTGGTTGTTTATTAACATGTCAGATCTGTCGATGAGCATGATAAACACAGCAGCTTTACCTTTTGGCTCAGATCAGATCAGAGCTGATCAGTGGGCTCCCAACACATCACACATGGACCACGGAGGGACACTCCCACAAACCTGCAGCGTTTGACATCACCACCTGATTTGGTCTGAATGTAATGAAAATAATGTGTTAATTATGATCATGATTTGCCTCACTGAGCACCAGAAGTCTCACCAGTCAATGTTTCCACAGTGACCTGCTCAGGAAACTTTTCTGTTCCCTTTTTCTTTGGTGGAGTCCTCTTACTGTTTTCCCTCCTCATCCTTTTACATGTGGACACAGTAACGTGTGGAGACGCTAACATTTTTTTGTCCTGAATGTCTGAAACATCCTTCTAGATTTAAAATCAATACTTGTGTCAGGTCTGTTAACCTCCTGCAGGGTTTCAGTGTCTCTGCAGGCGGACAGGTGTTATCTCTGTGTGTTGAATCTAAAGAAACAGACAAGGTGACCCGCCAGCCTCATACGAGCGTCCTCTGTCCCTCTGCGTGCCGGCAGGTTCCTGCGGTGAGTTCCTGCTCTTTAATCTGCAGGTTGTGATGCTAAAGCTGATCTGGGACACGTGAGGACGTCTCCTCTGTCTGTGCGGGACGTGCTGCATGTTGAATGCTGCTCAGATTAAGGGAAAGGGGTTAGAGCAGCTCAGCAGGTGAGTTTACAGCGGCAGGTAATTGTGTCAGACAGGTGAGAACGCTGGCTGTGTGCTGCTGACCTGATCCTGATCACTGCACCACAAAGTCACGCAGTGGACGATCGGACCTGAAACTACAAACAGATTCAGGATTCAAATTCAAAATGTTTATTGTCATATGCACAGTAAAGAAACATCAAACCTCAATTATGTAATGAAATGAAAACAGTGTAATAAAGAAATATATACATCTGAAAAATACTATATACAAAGTAAAGCACTTATAAAGCACTTTTGTACATGGCACATGAGATAAATAGAAAAAGCAGCAACAATAATAGTAATAATAACTAGAACTGCAAGCAGTTATGAACAGGAGCCAAGCCCCCCCCCCCCCCCCCATGTAGTTTTTTGTGTCTGAGGTACGTGCAGGTGTCTGGACCAACCCTCCAAATTGCACCGCCCCGTTAGCCTGCAGCACCACTTTTAACGGGAGAAAAATTAAAATCTTTACAATTACAATAGGGTTCCTAGCACCACTGGTCCTAGGAAGCGCGTATGCTTGCATACGCGTTCCCTCGGCCCCTCGGGCTTGGCCCCCTAATAAAACCCTGCAAATCTGAAAACTGTGCAGGTCTGCATGTGCAAAATGTAAACAGTAGGGACAGTAAAGAGGTAGAATAAACACCTATCTGCTGTTGAGGAGTCTGATGGCAGTGGGACAGAAAGAGTTCTTTAGTCTGGTTGTCTTGGACTTCACACTTAGGTACTTCTGGCCTGAGGGTAGAAGTGTGAACAGTTCATGCTGGGGGTGGGTGGGGTCTTTGAGGGTGGAGGCAGCTCTCCTGTGGACTCTGTGGTGGTAGATGCTCTGCAGAGAGGCCATTGGAGTCCTGGTGATCTTCTCTGCAGTCTTTAACACTCTCTGCAGGCATCTGTGGTCCAAAGCAGAAGTGCTGCCGTACCAGACGGTGATACAGCCGGTCAAGATGCTCTCAACAATGCCGCTGTAGAAGTTGCTGAGGATCGATCTCAGGCAACATGCCGAACTTCCTCAGCCCCCTCAGAACATACAGCTGCTGTTGGACCTCTTTACCAGCTGTGTCGACTAATCTAAAGATTAATTTAATGTTACATGACCAAACAAAGTAACGTAGTAACTGGAACTGCCTGTGGTAACTTATATGAGGAAAAAAAATACCACAGTTGTACGCGGAGTCCATCCTACCAACTCTTCATCACATTTCTGCCATAAAACAGTGTCTGTCAGCGGCAAAAAACTTTAACTCATTCAAGTGGTTGTGTTGATATAAGTCACGGTCAGCCCTCCAGACCGAGACTTCAGTGAACTTTCCCCCAGAAAACAGTCTCTGTCCCGCGAGTGAGTCAGACAGCATCCAGTTTACTGATGGTGATTATGTAATTTAGAGTGAAAAACGTAACTCTTTCACTTTCCAGGATGTTTGGTGGGTCCGGATCTCAATCACTACACATTATAACAGCATCCCTATGATTATAAACTGTCCGCGGGTTTAGATTGACAGGAGGACACCTGGGAAACACCTTGAAAACACACAGATGTCATCATCATGACACGTACCGTCACGTCTCTGTAGGAGCCGCAGCGCCGGCTTTATGTACATTGGTCGATGAGGTCTCGTCTTCTTCCTCATCTCCACTATCACCTCCTGCGTCTTGTCTGTGTTGAGGGTGAGATTGTTGTCTCACACCATGACACCAGACTGGCCACCTCCCTCCTGTAGGCCGCTTCGTCACTGCCAGTGATGCATCCTATCACTGCAGTGTCCCCCGTGATATTTAGGATGGTGTTGTCTTTGTGGGAAGCAACACAGTAGTAGGTGAACAGGGTGTTGGGGATGGTGCTGAAGACGCATCCCTGTGGAGCCAGTGTTTGTGATGATGCCGGCTGAAGTCCTATTTCCGATCCTGACAGACTGGGGCCTGCCAGTCAGGAAGTCTAGGAGCCAGTCACAGAGGGTGGGGTGCAGACCAAGTGTAGACTGTTTGTGGGTGAGTTTGTTGGGGATGACTGTGTTGAAAGCGAAACCTGATTTAGGAATCTTTATTTTCCAGGTGGGAGAGGGAATAGTGGAGAGAGGCAGTGATAGCATCTGAGGTGGACCTGTTGGGCCGATCGGCGTATCCAGGGTGTCCGGTATGCTGCTCTGAATGTGGGTCAGGACCACTCTCTCGAAACACTTGGTTGACAATGGTTGTGGTCTTGAAGCAGGAGGGAACGGTGGGGGGGCTCCTCTCTGTGATGTGGCTGGAGGTCTCAGAGCAGGTGTAGAAGCTGTTGAGGTCATTCAGCATGCTGTCTGTGGAGCTGATGGTGCTGGTGGTGGTCTTGCAGTCTGTGATGTGCTGTAGGCCACATCTGCCTGGAGTCAGCAGTGGAATAGAAGCCTTCCAGCTTCTCTCTGTTCTGCCTTTTGGCTGCTGTGATGGCTTTTTCCAGTCCATACTTTGCAGCTTTGTACTCCGTCTCATTGCCTGATTTAAATGCAAGAGTTCGGGCACGCAACATGTGACGTACCTGACTGTTTAGGTAGTTGAGAAACTTCATGACTTGTACGGTACTAGTAAGTACTAACATACCCACTAAGCATAGTCCTGTATGCTGACAGAACAGTCCTCTAGAGTGGCTGCAGCTTTAAACACATCCCAGTCTGTCCGAGTAAAAAAACACTGCAGGATGCTCTCAGTGTGATGTTTCTCATGTTTCTCATGTTTATGTTTATTATGTTTCTCATCTTTGTGATGTTTCTCATGTTTCTCATGTTTATGTTTATTACGTTTCTCATCTTCTCATGTTTATGATGTTTCTCATGTTTGTGATGTTTCTCATGTTTATGATGTTTCTCATGTTTGTCATGTTTCTCATGTTTCTCATATTTATGATGTTTCTCATGTTTCTCATGTTTGTGATGTTTCTCATGTTCCTCATGTTTGTGATGTTTCTCAAGTTTCTCATGTTTATGATGTTTCTCATGTTTGTGATGTTTCTCAAGTTTCTCATGTTTATGATGTTTCTCATGGTTGTGATGTTTCTCATGTTTATGATGTTTTTCATGTTTGCGATGTTTCTCATGTTTCTCATGCTTGTGAAGTTTCTTGTGTTTCTCATCTCTGTGATGTTTCTCATCTTTGTTATGTTACTCATGTTTCTCATCTTTGTGATGTTTCTCATCTTTGTGATGTATCTCAGGTTTCTCATCTTTGTGATCTTTCTCGTTTCTCATGTTTCTCATCTTTAAGATTTTTCTCGTGTTTCTGATGTTTCTCGTGTTTGTGATCTTTCTTGTTTCTCATGTTTCTCATCTTTATGATTTTTCTCGTGATTGTAATTTTTCTCATGTTTGTGATGTTTCTCATGTTCATCATATTTATGATGTTTCTCATGTTTCTCATGTTTGTGATGTTTCTCATGTTCTTCATGTTTGTGATGTTTCTCAAGTTTCTCTTGTTTATGATGTTTCTCATGTTTGTGATGTTTCTCAAGTTTCTCATGTTTATGATGTTTCTCATGGTTGTGATGTTTCTCATGTTTCTGATGTTTTTCATGTTTGTGATGTTTCTCAAGTTTCTCTTGTTTATGATGTTTCTCATGTTTGTGATGTTTCTCAAGTTTCTCATGTTTATGATGTTTCTCATGGTTGTGATGTTTCTCATGTTTCTGATGTTTTTCATGTTTGTGATGTTTCTCATGTTTCTCATGCTTGTGAAGTTTCTTGTGTTTCTCATCTCTGTGATGTTGCTCATCTCTGTGATGTTTCTCATCTTTGTTATGTTACTCATGTTTCTCATCTTTGTGATGTTTCTCATCTTTGTGATCTTTCTCGTTTCTCATGTTTCTCATCTTTAAGATTTTTCTTGTGTTTCTGATGTTTCTCATGTTTGTGATCTTTCTTGTTTCTCATGTTTCTCATCTTTATGATTTTTCTCATGATTGTGATGTTTCTCGTGTTTCTCAAGTTTGTGATGTTTCTCATGTTGTTGATGTTTCTTGCGTTTCTCATGTTTGTGATGTTTCTCATTTTTCTCACTTTCTCATCCTTGTGATGTTTCTTATGTTTCTCATGTTTATGATGTTTCTCATGTTTCTCATATTTCTTGTGTTTCTTATGTTACTCATGGTTGTGATGTTTCTCATATTTCTTGTGTTTCTTATGTTTCTCATGTTCATGATGTTTCTCATGTTTCTCATATTTCTTGTGTTTCTTATGTTTTCATGTTTGTGATGTTTCTCATATTTCTCATGTTTCTCATGTTTATGATGTTTCTCGTGTTTCTCATCTTTGTGATATTTCTCCTGTTTCTCATCTTTATGATTTTTCTCTTGATTGTGATGTTTCTCATGTTTCTCATGTTTGTGATGTTTCTCATGTTCTTGATGTTTCTCATGTTCTTGATGTTTCTTGCGTTTCTCATGTTTGTCATGTTTCTCATTTTTCTCAGTTTCTCATGTTTCTTGTGTTTCTCATCTTTGTGATGTTTCTTATGTATCTCATGTTTATGATGTTTCTCATATTTCTTGTGTTTCTTATGTTTCTCATGTTCATGATGTTTCTCATGTTCATGATGTTTCTCATGTTTATGATGTTTCTCATGTTTCTCATATTTCTTCTGTTTCTCATGTTTCTCATATCATTTCTTGTATTTCTTCTGTTTCTCATGTTTGTGATGTTTCTCTTATTTCTCATGTTTCTCATGTTTATGATGTTTCTTGTGTTTCTCATCTTTGTGATATTTCTCATGTTTTTCATGTTTCTCATCTTTGTGATGTTACTCATGTTTCTCATGTTTCACATCTTTGTGATGTTTCTCGTTTCTCATGTTTCTTATCTTTATGATTTTTCTCGTGATTGTCATATTTCTCGTGTTTCTCATGTTTGTGATGTTTGTGATGTCTCTCATCTTTGTGACATTTCTCATGTTTTTCATGTTTCTCATGTTTGTGATGTTTCTTGTTTCTCATGTTTCTCATCTTTATGATTTTTCTCGTGATTGTAATGTTTCTCATGTTTGTGATGTTTCTCATGTTCATCATATTTATGATGTTTCTCATGTTTCTCATGTTTGTGATGTTTCTCATGTTCTTCATGTTTGTGATGTTTCTCAAGTTTCTCTTGTTTATGATGTTTCTCATGTTTGTGATGTTGCTCAAGTTTCTCATGTTTATGATGTTTCTCATGGTTGTGATGTTTCTCATGTTTCTGATGTTTTTCATGTTTGTGATGTTTCTCATGTTTCTCATGCTTGTGAAGTTTCTTGTGTTTCTCATCTCTGTGATGTTGCTCATCTCTGTGATGTTTCTCATCTTTGTTATGTTACTCATGTTTCTCATCTTTGTGATGTTTCTCATCTTTGTGATCTTTCTCGTTTCTCATGTTTCTCATCTTTAAGATTTTTCTTGTGTTTCTGATGTTTCTCGTGTTTGTGATCTTTCTTGTTTCTCATGTTTCTCATCTTTATGATTTTTCTCATGATTGTGATGTTTCTCGTGTTTCTCAAGTTTGTGATGTTTCTCATGTTGTTGATGTTTCTTGCGTTTCTCATGTTTATGATGTTTCTTATTTTTCTCACTTTCTCATCTTTGTGATGTTTGTTATGTTTCTCATGTTTATGATGTTTCTCATGTTTCTCATATTTCTTGTGTTTCTTATGTTTCTCATGGTTGTGATGTTTCTCATATTTCTTGTGTTTCTTATGTTTCTCATGTTCATGATGTTTCTCATGTTTCTCATATTTCTTGTGTTTCTTATGTTTTCATGTTTGTGATGTTTCTCATATTTCTCATGTTTCTCATGTTTATGATGTTTCTCGTGTTTCTCATCTTTGTGATATTTCTCCTGTTTCTCATCTTTATGATTTTTCTCGTGATTGTGATGTTTCTCATGTTTCTCATGTTTGTGATGTTTCTCATGTTCTTGATGTTTCTTGCGTTTCTCATGTTTGTCATGTTTCTCATTTTTCTCAGTTTCTCATGTTTCTTGTGTTTCTCATCTTTGTGATGTTTCTTATGTTTCTCATGTTTATGATGTTTCTCATATTTCTTGTGTTTCTTATGTTTCTCATGTTCATGATGTTTCTCATGTTCATGATGTTTCTCATGTTTATGATGTTTCTCATGTTTCTCATATTTCTTGTGTTTCTCATGTTTCTCATATTATTTCTTGTATTTCTTATGTTTCTCATGTTTGTGATGTTTCTCTTATTTCTCATGTTTCTCATGTTTATGTTTCTTGTGTTTCTCATCTTTGTGATATTTCTCATGTTTTTCATGTTTCTCATCTTTGTGATGTTACTCATGTTTCTCATGTTTCTCATCTTTGTGATGTTTCTCGTTTCTCATGTTTCTTATCTTTATGATTTTTCTCGTGATTGTCATATTTCTCGTGTTTCTCATGTTTGTGATGTTTCTCATGTTTGTGATGTTTGTGATGTCTCTCATCTTTGTGACATTTCTCATGTTTTTCATGTTTCTCATGTTTGATGTTTCTCATGTTTCTCATGTTCATGATGTTTTTCTCATCTGTGGTGTTTCTCATGTTTCTCTTAAGTTTTTAACTTCTCTTCCTAATTAAAACATTTAACAATAAACAAAAATCATCAGAAAAAACTTTTTCCTCCAAAAGTTTCTTTATAGTCTGTATGTTTGATTAATAATCCAATAATCTTCTGTGTGTGTGTGTGTGTGTGGGCTGCAGATTAGATGCAGGGCTGCTCCTCCCCCTTCAGCTCCTCTATATATACAGAGAGCTGAGGAAAGAGAGAGAGAGAGAGAGAGGTCAGGGACGAGCTGAACACAACTCCACCGACAGACTCAGAGTGTGTTCAGCAGAGAGCGAGAGCGGGTGAGAGACATACACTGACTGACTGAGGGCCAGAACAGACTAAAGCACTGGAGCAGATTATTTTCTTCTTTCTTCTTCTTCTTCTTCTTCTTCTTTCTTCTGTTTTACTTTGAAGTAGCAGAGAGAGACATCGACAGACGGGTGAATCTGAGTTAACTGTGACAGACAGTTTGAAGGCAGACAGACGGGTGAATCTGAGTTAACTGTGACAGATAGGTGGAAGCCTCCTCTGACTGTCCATTGATGATGGATGATTACAATCCTTCCCGTCTGATTTACCTGGCTGTTGTGACCGTGTTTGTCGGCGGAGCCATGAGAAGATTTTGGCTTCCTCCCCCTGAGCGCAGGCCCCCCCCTGGTGGCGTGGCTGGGGGCAACCGTGTTGGTGGAGCGTCTGTGGGCGCTCTGCCTGCCGGCACTGTTGCTGCTTGACGCTGCTTGCCCTCGCCTGCTGCCTCTACTCGGCCAGGACCGGCCCGCCGCCTGCCACCCTGTCCACTCACGGCAAGGCCATCCTCATCACAGGTAAGAAGAGGCCCCACCCACTCTGTCAGGTGTGTGTGTGTGTGTGTGTGTGTGTGGCTATTATTTTAGGATGTAGAGTCCCTTTATACATGTCGTTTTTTGGAAGTTAAACACAATTCAGTGCTAGTTGGGTGAGTACACTGACTCTTAGAGGAGCAGATTGTTTTCAGCAGCGTGTTTCTTGTGTTTGTTGGATCTGAGAGGTTTATGAAATGTGTTGAATCATGAAACCCTTCAGCTGATCTGAGAGCAGAGAGACAAGGTTGGCATGTGTTATGAATTTGTGATTTGTGAATTTAAAGAACTTGGTCTCAGTGTCAGTGTCTGTTTTACATGAGCTGGTCTCCTCCTGACATGAGAACGTCTTTTCAGCTTTTTGCTGTGAATAAAACCTGTTGTTTTTTTTTTCAAACTTAAACTTTAGACCCACAAAACTTAAAATCAGTTTTAAACATCAAATCTGTTCAGAAAGTTGGAATTTGAAAGTGTCTGAACGAGAGTGAATATAAGTGAGCAGCTGAAGCACGGACAGGATCAGTGAATGTGACTGAAGGACCGACACAGACACAATAAAACAGGCAACAAGAGGTTAAAATGAAAACTTTCATAATCTTTTGTTTGAGTGTGAAACTGATCAGAGATCAGAGAGGTCAGTCTGTTCTAAACCTTCTGTTAAACCCTTTGAATCACTGCAGCGATCAGGGAGGAGGTGGTGTGTGTGTTGTGTGTGTGTGTTTGTGTATGTGTGTGTGTGTTTGGTGTGGTGTGTGTGTGGTGTGTGTGTGTGTGTGTGTTTGTGTTGCGTGCGTGTGTGGTGTGTGTGTGGTGTGTGGTGTGTGGTGCGTGTGTGTGTGTGTTTGTGTGCGTGCGTGTGTGGTGTGTGTGTGTGTGCTGTGTGTGTGTGTGTGTACGTGTGTGTGGGTGTTTGTGTGGGTGTGTGTGTGTGTGTGTTTGGGAGAGGGGGAACAATAGGCGGTTGGGGGGGGGATTCCCCTTCACAATAAAAGGCTGGAAACGGCAGCAGAGAGGAGGGTGTGTTTCTGTGTTTTTGTCCCACTTTCTGTTATCAGGGCGTCGTGAAAATGAGCTGATAACACCACCGATTAGTTTTATGGATCAGCTTTTGTGTGTGTGTGTGTGTGTGTATGTGTGTGTGTGTGTGTGTGTGTGTGTGTGTTTGGACCTGCCTCCATGCAGACTTAATCACATTTTTGTTGCCCGACGGCCAGCTGGCTCTGCGCTCTTTGTGTCGTAGTTAACGAGATAATCAGATCTGCAGATTAATGTGACTGTTTAATAACACCACGCTCTGCCTTTGTGTAACTGTACTCTCATGTAATCTGCACACACACACACACACACACACACACACACACACACACACTGTGCTAACTGATCCTCAGGTTACCTGAAAGGTAGAAAAGACTCGTCACCATGAGGACGGACAGAAGCAGCTGCTGTGTTGTGATTCATTCAGCTGAACATTATTCCTGATCGTCTCTCTGGGACATGTCCCACAGTGCTGAGAGAGGTCCTCAAATGTCTCAGTTTATTCAACACATATTCAGTTTGCTGAGCTGAATCAGCAGCTGTTTATCTTGTTGCTTTTCAAAAACTCGTCATGTTCTCAAAAAAGTCACTTTGTCTCTGTTTGCAGTCAGGGTGCAGCGGCCGAGTCCACTCTGGTCCAAACTGTTTCATCTTCACTAACTAAGATTGACATGGAGGCATGAATACAGTGAACAGTGTGACAGACTCATTCAGGACTGAGCTGCATAATTCATCAAATATTATTACAATCACAACATTCACATGTGGGAGGCTGCAGTTAGTCGATGAAGGTTAACTGTGACGGACGTGGTCCTGAAAGTTCTGCAGAGCTGCAGAGATGAACCGAGCTGCACCTCATCACAACTTTCATGGTTCATTCTGTGAAAATGAAAATGTGTGAGCAGAGATGATCATTGACCAGTCATTGTGAATCATTAGTCTCACTCACGTCACCTGCAACAAACGATCTGTTTCCCCAGTTCCACTGTTGCAATTGATTGGCTGTTGGGCTGAAGGGGCGGGACATGTGTCATGCAATCACCATCTCTGGTGGTAACGGACTTTTGTCCCCTGTGCTTATGTCTCTGTAAGCAGGTGAGGAATGTAAACCAGTACTTTTCTCAAGTACTGTACTTAAGTCAATTTCGTGTACTTGTCTTTGAGTATTTCTATTTCTGCAGATTACATGCTGCATTTAAGATTAATTCATCTGAATGTGACGATCAGCTGACTCACAGTGGGAAACACACTTGTAAATATATGGATCAGTTACTTACTGATACTACTGATATCAGATACTTTAAGACTTTTACTTGAGTTCTGTTCATATGACTGAATTTCACTTTGACCAAAGTACATGTTTTAACACTGTGTCTTTACTTTGACTCAACCTGACTTCTGACCGCGCTGATGTTATCCTCTGCTGAACTGCTCCTCTTACGTTAACACGTAATTAAGTGAAGTTATCGGTTAACGTCTGCAGAGTGTTTGCTGCCGTCTGTCTCCAGCAGCGTTCATGTGTGCAAACACGTCTTAGACTTTGAACGAAGTTGGGGTCCGCCTCTCCTCCCACCAGGAAGGAGTGCTCGTTTGATCCGGATGAAAGAAATGTAGGTCAAACAAACATCAGCTGGACGTCACTGAACGCTCCACAGTCACACTCACACAGCAATGTAGAAGATCGACGTATGGCCCAGTTAAACTTCACCTCCCACCATCGCTGCGTGCAGTCACGCATACGATCACGGAGGTGTGCTCGTGGGTGAGCTCCACAGGACCGGGAGGAGAAACGGGACTGTGGTCTCCAACACAGATACATAGTGAAGAGGGCCAGCGTTTCTATATTCAACTTTCAATCACACGCAGCTGCTTCTGAGCCTGAGCGTTTGACTTATTAAAGCATCATGTCGAGCTGCTGCTGACTGGATTCTCATCACAGCAGACCTTTAACATTGAGACTGTTCAACGAATGTATCAGCTCGGGTGCATTCACGAGAGACACAGTATGATCATAGTCATGTTAGAGACCTCAGTGTTGGCTTCCCCTGGTCTAAGTTCACCAGCTCTAGTCAGCTGCTAGGCGCCGGCCGAGGCGATCCGCCAGGACTATCAGCTGGATCTTCTACAAACATTCATGATAATCTGACATGACTTTGACTTCTCATCAGCTCAACATCTTCATGTGTCCAACACTTTGGTTTATTACCAAACACCTGCAGAACTGATGACATCACATCAGCCTCAGCTGGACTCTGTTAACCCTTTTTGTCCAAGGCGGTTCAGGCACTGGTTGGAGCTAATGCCTACTGTGGAACCAATTCTTTTGACAAGCCAAATAACTGCTTCCGGCTGCCCTGAAAAATTGGGTCCAGGTGGTGCCAACACTTTGCTAGTCTAGAACAAAGAACTGCTTACATCAGGTGCTGGGGGGCAGAGTTATTGTGACCACGGATCAACTAAAACTTTCCATGACTGCTGTTTTAAAAACCAGAGCTAGGGTAGCATGTTCTGACTGATCCAAGGCAGCATTCACAAAAGATTGTCACTATTTTCACTAATGAAGCAGCAGTCATGTTTGGATGTTGGCATGTAAAGTCAGGAGCAACACTTGTAGAGAGTCGATGTAGTCGCCATATTTGTTCCTCACGATGCTGGAAACAGGTGAGAAAAAGACGTATCGTGACTGAATGACGCGACTCTACGGTGACTCTCGTGCTCATGGAAAAGTTAAGTGCTCCTTAAAACCAACTCTGACCAGCACCAGCACCAGCCCAGAACCAGCACATGGTTCCCTGTGGTCGAAAAGGGGTATGTCATTACTGCTGGTCCAGCTAATGATAGCATGCTAACACACTCAGCAGGTGAACATAGCAAACATTTGTCTAATGCAGTTTTCAGCGCGGGCTGTGATGACTTCAGATTCTCACTAACTGATTATTGTGGCTTAAAGACTTCATGATCA
>NC_044190.1:40918495-40923072 GCF_900880675.1 Sparus aurata | reverse complement strand
CTTCGTCACTGCCAGTGATGCATCCTATCACTGCCGGGTCCCCCGTGATATTTAGGATGGTGTTGTCTTTGTGGGAAGCAACACAGTAGTAGGTGAACAGGGTGTTGGGGATGGTGCTGAAGAGCCTCCCTGTGGAGCCAGTGTTTGTGGATGATGCCGGCTGAAGTCCTATTTCCGATCCTGACAGACTGGGGCCTGCCAGTCAGGAAGTCTAGGAGCCAGTCACAGAGGGTGGGGTGCAGACAAGTGTAGACTGTTGTGGGTGAGTTTGTTGGGGATGACTGTGTTGAAAGCGGAGCTGTAGTCCACAAAGAGCATCCTGATTTAGGAATCTTTATTTTCCAGGTGGGAGAGGGAATAGTGGAGAGAGGCAGCAGTGATAGCATCTGAGGTGGACCTGTTGGGCCGATCGGCGTATCCAGGGTGTCCGGTTATGCTGCTCTGAATGTGGGGTCAGGACCACTCCCTCGAAACACTTGGTTGACAGTGGTTGTGGTCTTGAAGCAGGAGGGAACGGTGGGGGGGCTCCTCTCTGTGATGTGGACTGGAGGTCTCAGAGCAGGTGTAGAAGCTGTTGAGGTCATTCAGCATGCTGTCTGTGGAGCTGATGGTGCTGGTGGTGGTCTTGCAGTCTGTGATGTGCTGTAGGCCACATCTGCTGGAGTCAGCAGTGGAATAGAAGCCTTCCAGCTTCTCTCTGTTCTGCCTTTGGCTGCTGTGATGGCTTTTTCCAGTCCATACTTTGCAGCTTTGTACTCCGTCTCATTGCCTGATTTAAATGCAAGAGTTCGGGCACGCAACATGTGACGTACCTGACTGTTTAGGTAGTTGAGAAACTTCATGACTTGTACGGTACTAGTAAGTACTAACATACCCACTAAGCATAGTCCTGTATGCTGACAGAAACAGTCCTCTAGAGTGGCTTGCAGCTTTAAAACACATCCCAGTCTGTCCGAGTAAAAAAACACTGCAGGATGCTCTCAGTGTGATGTTTCTCATGTTTCTCATGTTTATGTTTATTATGTTTCTCATCTTTGTGATGTTTCTCATGTTTCTCATGTTTATGTTTATTACGTTTCTCATCTTCTCATGTTTATGATGTTTCTCATGGTTGTCATGTTTCTCATGTTTCTCATATTTATGATGTTTCTCATGTTTCTCATGTTTGTGATGTTTCTCATGTTCCTCATGTTTGTGATGTTTCTCAAGTTTCTCATGTTTATGATGTTTCTCATGTTTGTGATGTTTCTCAAGTTTCTCATGTTTATGATGTTTCTCATGGTTGTGATGTTTCTCATGTTTATGATGTTTTTCATGTTTGCGATGTTTCTCATGTTTCTCATGTTTCTCATGCTTGTGAAGTTTCTTGTGTTTCTCATCTCTGTGATGTTTCTCATCTTTGTTATGTTACTCATGTTTCTCATCTTTGTGATGTTTCTCATCTTTGTGATGTATCTCAGGTTTCTCATCTTTGTGATCTTTCTCGTTTCTCATGTTTCTCATCTTTAAGATTTTTCTCGTGTTTCTGATGTTTCTCGTGTTTGTGATCTTTCTTGTTTCTCATGCTCTCATCTTTATGATTTTTCTCGTGATTGTAATGTTTCTCATGTTTGTGATGTTTCTCATGTTCATCATATTTATGATGTTTCTCATGTTTCTCATGTTTGTGATGTTTCTCATGTTCTTCATGTTTGTGATGTTTCTCAAGTTTCTCTTGTTTATGATGTTTCTCATGTTTGTGATGTTTCTCAAGTTTGTCATGTTTATGATGTTTCTCATGGTTGTGATGTTTCTCATGTTTCTGATGTTTTTCATGTTTGTGATGTTTCTCAAGTTTCTCTTGTTTATGATGTGTCTCATGTTTGTGATGTTTCTCAAGTTTTTCATGTTTATGATGTTTCTCATGGTTGTGATGTTTCTCATGTTTCTGATGTTTTTCATGTTTGTGATGTTTCTCATGTTTCTCATGCTTGTGAAGTTTCTTGTGTTTCTCATCTCTGTGATGTTGCTCATCTCTGTGATGTTTCTCATCTTTGTTATGTTACTCATGTTTCTCATCTTTGTGATGTTTCTCATCTTTGTGATCTTTCTCGTTTCTCATGTTTCTCATCTTTAAGATTTTTCTTGTGTTTCTGATGTTTCTCGTGTTTGTGATCTTTCTTGTTTCTCATGTTTCTCATCTTTATGATTTTTCTCATGATTGTGATGTTTCTCGTGTTTCTCAAGTTTGTGATGTTTCTCATGTTGTTGATGTTTCTTGCGTTTCTCATGTTTGTGATGTTTCTTATTTTTCTCACTTTCTCATCCTTGTGATGTTTCTTATGTTTCTCATGTTTATGATGTTTCTCATGTTTCTCATATTTCTTGTGTTTCTTATGTTTCTCATGGTTGTGATGTTTCTCATATTTCTTGTGTTTCTTATGTTTCTCATGTTCATGATGTTTCTCATGTTTCTCATATTTCTTGTGTTTCTTATGTTTTCATGTTTGTGATGTTTCTCATATTTCTCATGTTTCTCATGTTTCTCATGTTTATGATGTTTCTCGTGTTTCTCATCTTTGTGATATTTCTCCTGTTTCTCATCTTTATGATTTTTCTCGTGATTGTGATGTTTCTCATGTTTCTCATGTTTGCAGGGTTCTCCCCAGACGGTGGAACAGCGGAGCTGCGCCGCTCTACCGCTCGGTCAGCGCCGCTATACTCCGCGCGTGACAGTGTCGAGCGTCCGTCCGTCCGTCCGTCCGCCGTCCCCCGGTTGACGGCTAGGAGCTCCCGGCTGACGGCGATGAGCGTCCGTCCGTCCCCCGGCTGACGGAGTTGATGACCGGCTGTCCGTACGTCCGTGTCTCCCCCCCCCGGACTGACGTTGACGAGCGGTTGACGAGCGGTCCCCCCCCGGACTGACATTGACGAGCGGTCGCGCCCCCCTCCCCCCCCCCCCCGGACAGACGGTGCGCCGCTATACTAAGAATTTCTGGGGAGAACCCTGTGTTTGTGATGTTTCTCATGTTCTTGATGTTTCTTGCGTTTCTCATGTTTGTCATGTTTCTCATTTTTCTCAGTTTCTCATGTTTCTTGTGTTTCTCATCTTTGTGATGTTTCTTGTTTCTCATGTTTATGATGTTTCTCATATTTCTTGTGTTTCTTATGTTTCTCATGTTCATGATGTTTCTCATGTTTATGATGTTTCTCATGTTTCTCATATTTCTTGTGTTTCTCATGTTTCTCATATTATTTCTTGTATTTCTTATGTTTCTCATGTTTGTGATGTTTCTCTTATTTCTCATGTTTCTCATGTTTATGATGTTTCTTGTGTTTCTCATCTTTGTGATAATTCTCATGTTTTTCATGTTTCTCATCTTTGTGATGTTACTCATGTTTCTCATGTTTCTCATCTTTGTGATGTTTCTCGTTTCTCATGTTTCTTATCTTTATGATTTTTCTCGTGATTGTCATATTTCTCGTGTTTCTCATGTTTGTGATGTTTGTGATGTCTCTCATCTTTGTGACATTTCTCATGTTTTTCATGTTTCTCATGTTTATGATGTTTCTCGTGTTTCTCATCTTTGTGATATTTCTCCTGTTTCTCATCTTTATGATTTTTCTCGTGATTGTGATGTTTCTCATGTTTCTCATGTTTGTGATGTTTCTCATGTTCTTGATGTTTCTTGCGTTTCTCATGTTTGTCATGTTTCTAATTTTTCTCAGTTTCTCATGTTTCTTGTGTTTCTCATCTTTGTGATGTTTCTTGTTTCTCATGTTTATGATGTTTCTCATATTTCTTGTGTTTCTTATGTTTCTCATGTTCATGATGTTTCTCATGTTTATGATGTTTCTCATGTGTCTCATATTTCTTGTGTTTCTCATGTTTCTCATATTATTTCTTGTATTTCTTATGTTTCTCATGTTTGTGATGTTTCTCTTATTTCTCATGTTTCTCATGTTTATGATGTTTCTTGTGTTTCTCATCTTTGTGATATTTCTCATGTTTTTCATGTTTCTCATCTTTGTGATGTTACTCATGTTTCTCATGTTTCTCATCTTTGTGATGTTTCTCGTTTCTCATGTTTCTTATCTTTATGATTTTTCTCGTGATTGTCATATTTCTCGTGTTTCTCATGTTTGTGATGTTTGTGATGTCTCTCATCTTTGTGACATTTCTCATGTTTTTCATGTTTCTCATGTTTGTGATGTTTCTTGTTTCTCATGTTTCTCATCTTTATGATTTTTCTCGTGATTGTAATGTTTCTCATGTTTGTGATGTTTCTCATGTTCATCATATTTATGATGTTTCTCATGTTTCTCATGTTTGTGATGTTTCTCATGTTCTTCATGTTTGTGATGTTTCTCAAGTTTCTCTTGTTTATGATGTTTCTCATGTTTGTGATGTTGCTCAAGTTTCTCATGTTTATGATGTTTCTCATGGTTGTGATGTTTCTCATGTTTCTGATGTTTTTCATGTTTGTGATGTTTCTCATGTTTCTCATGCTTGTGAAGTTTCTTGTGTTTCTCATCTCTGTGATGTTGCTCATCTCTGTGATGTTTCTCATCTTTGTTATGTTACTCATGTTTCTCAT
>NC_044190.1:40903495-40913495 GCF_900880675.1 Sparus aurata | reverse complement strand
CACGAGAGACACAGTATGATCATAGTCATGTTAGAGACATCAGTGTTGGCTTCCCCTGGTCTAAGTTCACCAGCTCTAAGTCAGCTGCTAGGCGCCGGCCGAGGCGATCCGCCAGGACTATCAGCTGGATCTTCTACAAACATTCATGATAATCTGACATGACTTTGACTTCTCATCAGCTCAACATCTTCATGTGTCCAACACTTTGGTTTATTACCAAACACCTGCAGAACTGATGACATCACATCAGCCTCAGCTGGACTCTGTTAACCCTTTTTGTCCAAGGCGGTTCAGGCACTGGTTGGAGCTAATGCCTACTGTGGAACCAATTCTTTTGACAGCCAAATAACTGCTTCCCGGCCTGAAAAATTGGGTCCAGAGTGGTGCCAACACTTTGCTAGTCTAGAACAAAGAACTGCTTACATCAGGTGCTGGGGGGCAGAGTTATTGTGACCACGGATCAACTAAAACTTTCCATGACTGCTGTTTTAAAAACCAGAGCTAGGGTAGCATGTTCTGACTGATCCAAGGCAGCATTCACAAAAGATTGTCACTATTTTCACTAAACGAAGCAGCAGTCATGTTTGGATGTTGGCATGTAAAGTCAGGAGCAACACTTGTAGAGAGTCGATGTAGTCGCCATATTTGTTCCTCACGATGCTGGAAACAGGTGAGAAAAAGACGTATCGTGACTGAATGACGCGACTCTACGGTGACTCTCGTGCTCATGGAAAAGTTAAGTGCTCCTTAAAACCAACTCTGAACCAGCACCAGCACCAGCCCAGAACCAGCACATGGTTCCCTGTGGTCGAAAAGGGGTATGTCATTACTGCTGGTCAGCTAATGATAGCATGCTAACACACTCAGCTAGGAAGGTGAACATAGCAAACATTTGTCTAATGCAGTTTTCAGCGAGGGCTGTGATGACTTCAGATTCTCACTAACTGATTATTGTGGCTTAAAGACTTCATGATCATCCACAGCAAATAAACACAGAACGAACAGAACAGAACATGACGATGAAGTTTGGTGACTGACGGTGATCAGAGGTGTGATGGAGTCAGTCGGTCCAGGTGCACTCGCTCCCACTCTTCCTATTTCTGTCTGTAAACATCAGACTGTGCTGTGCAGAGGAGAACCCAGACCAGATCAACATACACTGCACGCTAAGCTTTCTGTTCAGGAGGTCGTCTGGTGTCATGGCAACACAATTCAGTCTCTGAGTCACACATGAGCGTGTCCGAATATCCCTTCTCTCCACGTGGTATTTACAGGCTGAGGCCGGACGTAAACACAGAAACACCTGAGACATCTGAGAGTTACGCAACGGTCCACGTTCTCCTCCTGGTCCTCATGAATTCATGTTTCAGCCCAGCAGGAAACAAAACAACTGAACTCAGCTCTGATTACAGTGTGGAAGCCGGCGTGGCCTCGTGAACCAGCAGGGCAATAGAACAGACGATATCTCAGAGGAGATTTAAAACTGGTCCTGAGCCAGGATCTCAATCAACAGCTCGATGTTGATTGGCTCGGTTGAAAGCTGCTAACGGTCAGCGTGGGGTCACTCTGGAAATAAGAGCAGAGGGTGGAAAAAGAGGCCCCAGTAAACCTCTTAGAAAGCTAGTTGAACTGTTTGAGGAACATTCTTCGAAGGATGAGGGCTGAAGCCACAGGGCAGGCTGACCGGGCAGAACTGCAGGCTGGCGTCCTGCCGCAGTGCACCGACTCTCACAGAGGATGACGTGAAGACAATTCCTGGATGTCAGCTATCTGTTGACGGAGAAGATCTTTGGGTGGAATCAGGATGAGACACTGATTCTGTTCCTGATGTTACAGTCACAGCCGCAATCAGACTCATCCCACACATTCAAACATTACTTTACTTTACATTACTTTACTTTACTTTAGATTACTTTACTTTACTTTAGAGTACTTTACTTTAGATTACTTTACTTTAGATTACTTTACTTTAGATTATATTACCCTACTTTACTTTAGATTACTTTACTTTACTTTAGATTACTTTACTTTAGATTACATTACTTTACTTTAGATTACTTTACTTTAGATTACTTTAGATTACTTTACTTTAGATTACTTTACTTTACTTTACTTTAGATTACTTTACTTTAGATTACATTACTTTACTTTAGATTACTTTACTTTACTTTAGATTACTTTACTTTAGATTACATTACTTTACTTTAGATTACTTTACTTACCTACTTTAGATTACTTTACTTTAGATTACTTTACTTTAGATTACTTTACTTTAGATTACTTTAGATTACTTTAGATTACTTTACTTTAGATTATATTACTTTACTTTACTTTAGATTATATTACTTTACTTACCTACTTTAGATTATATTACTTTACTTACCTACTTTAGATTACTTTACTTTACTTCATACTTTTACTTCTACACCCCCTTCATCCCAGCCTGTATTGTTTTCTTCTCTCTGTATTCACTCATTCCTCCTTTAAGTTTCTTCTTCCTCCTCTCATCCTCCTCCTCCTCCTCACTCCTCCCCCCTCCTCCTCCTCCTCCCCCTCCTCCTCCTCCTCCCTCCCCCTCCTCCTCCTCCTCCTCCTCCTCCTCCTCCTCCTCCTTCTCCTCCTCTCCTTCTCTCAGTCACTTGGCGCCGACAGAAAGTTCATCAGAAGTTCAACTTTAAGCCTAAGCATAGCCAATCAGAGCCCAGCGTTCGGTTAGTGACAGAGTGAGTGATAACAGCGATGAGCTCCGTCACTGAGGGTTATGCAACACATTTCCACACAGTGTTTATTCAAGCTGGTTATTTAAAGGTAGAAAAACACAGTTGCTACTCCTGTCACATGACCTCTGCTCACAGTTGGACCGCAGTTTGATATAATACAGTTTTCCAAGTGATGAAGCAATGAGGACCCTCAACATGTGGCCTCGTTGTTTCCACAGAGAAGAGATGCAACAGAACAACCACCAGAACATTTCGGAGAATATGGTCCAATATTTGAGTCTTTGTAAAACCTTTTCAGGGATCCTCATTAAAATCTCCTCAAGCACCTCTAGAGCCTGATGGTTGACCCCGACAGACTTCTGGAGGAACCACAGAACGTCATTTAGGAACTCAGAACCTCCTCAAGGACAACTCATGAAGACCAGACATTACTCAGGGGCTCCTCAAACCCCCTCAAAAACACACGACTTCATCAAATACCTGTAGAACCTCTCAAGGGCCATAGTACCATAATGCACCTCTGCATTGTCTTTAAGGATCCCAGACCCAGAACCTTTGCTAGGGTGTCAGGAGCCTCCTCAAGGACCCATAGGACCCCATCAAGGAACCCTTACATCATCAAGCACCCCTGGGACCTTGTTAGGGGCCCTTTCCCTTATCCTGGACTATGCCGAGCCATCTGCAACAACATTTTGTCCCGATTGCACTGTAAGGTGAAATTTGAATGACAAACAAAGAAACTCTGGGGTTAGGGCCTCTAGAAGATCTGAAGGACTTGACAAAGATCCTCACAACCTTATCAAGGTCGCTGAGAACCTTACTAAGGACTCCTGGATCATCTTCAGTGATCCTCGGAACTTCCAAAAATTCATGAGAATCTCTTCAAACACATTTTATACAACAAGTAGTTCCGACCAAGCAATCTGATTGGTCAACAAGACATTTAGACTGCGCTCAAATCAGCATGACAGCACGCCTGACTCATTACTCAAAATATTCCTCCACCAAGTCTGCGGCAACATCGTATCATCTCCATGGCAACATAGTAACTGTCAGAGCTGGAGCAGAAAATATTTAAAAAGTACGGCTTGAAATTCAAACTTTCTGCCGTAAAATATACAGAGGAAAACTCGGGAGAAGCAGCCGCTAGACGTTTCTCTGTCGACCCCAAGAGAGTGAGAGATTGGCGATAAAATAAAACGGAGCTGTCCGAGGAGGACAGCAGCAGGGCCAGGCTGCCTGCTGGAGGGAGGAAGAAGGCCAGCGAGGAGCCTGAGATAAACATGCAGGAATTAGTTATCAGCAAACGGGCACGCCATGAGAGAGTGTCCCGCAAAATGATCAGGGCGATGGAGAAACAAAAGTCAGCGTCAGCTCAGAGTTCATCATCTGGGACTAGAACATCCTTTCTGTTGCTAGGTCGTTACTAAGGGTTGGATTATTTGCTGGAGTTGTAAACTACGTTCCATTACACATATGAGTCTACTGACTGACTGATTTTGTTTCAGTTATTAGTCAGACCCCATGTGTTTCCATGGAAACGCGACGCACACTCGCAAAAACCTTTAAAATTTGAGAGCAAATTGTCCATCAACATGGATATATTTTGATTATACATTTTATTTTTGTTGGTATTAGTTGTATAATCGCAAAGCGCTGAGGTCCACAAGCAGCACTGAAGAGCTCAAATGACGTTAAAGCACACCCTCGAGGGTAATATTGCTTAATTGTTGCACGACCTCATCAAGGACCTTTGGAAACCTTTTTAAGAACCCCTAGAAACCTTCTCACTGGAACTCCATTGACCTCCAAAACCTCACTATGTTCCATTTCTTCAAGAACCTGTGTTCCACGGTGAGAACTTTGTGAGGTGGAACATGAACTCTTCCTGACCCGCTGGTCAGCCCTGTACATTCCTCAGGTGGTTCTGGTGTAATGATGGTGTTCTACGCTGACAGCAGTCCAAGTATCTGATGACTTCCAGCTGCTGGAGAATAAAGCAGTGAGTGACATTCAGGTGCACAGACGCTGATCGATTCACACATCTGTGGACGTCCACTCTGTCAGGTAAAGAAAAGAGTTACACCTTAAAATAATAAATCAAAAACTAAAAATATTAATAATGTACTAACCTGACACCTGGTCAGGGACTACAGATGAAAACTAGCCTCTTATTTACAGTAATGTTAATTAATATTCACTGTCACAGCAGAGACTGGAGAGACCTCGACACCAGCAGCACTGACGATATGTGGCAGGTGATCCAGAACATCACAGGCAACAGAGGATCAGATGAGAGGCCATGTTGGACGGGCTGAACATGTTTTACGATCACTGTGATCTCCTCAGCAAAGACTGGGCTGTAAAGTGTTCTCCGGCTGCAGAGGGCCGGCCTCAGTCAGTAAACTCTGCTGGGAGTGAACATAGATAAGGCTGCCGGTCCAGATGAAATACCTGGATGTGTACTAGAAACATGAGCTGATCAGCGAGCTGATGTCATTACTGACTTTTTAACAGCTCACTCTCACAGCAGCCGTCATCGATCTGGCCGGGTGTCATGTCCACTGCCTCCACTCAGTCCGTCTTCATTTTTGTTTTTGTTTTGTAGATTCTGGTTTTGTATTTGATTCTTCGAGGGTCATTTACGTACTTGATCAAGCGCTCATTTGAAGGGTTTCACATCATTCAGTGAAGTGAGATGCAGCCCTGTGTGTCGACCTGTTGCAGCTGAATCTCTCTGCATGAGGGTATAGCTGCTGTGCAGATGTAGAGGCCTCCGCCCAGAGACAGATGTGTGTTTTTGACCTTGAGCGTCTCTCAGCACTCCTCTGTCTCTTTACAGAGCAGCGTTTATTTTTTCATCGGAGGGGCCCCTCGGAGCCCCGGCCCTGTTACGTAATGGTGCTCCTCCTTGGAGCCGACATCTCCTGCAGCGATAACAGGTCCTCATGTTCAGCTGCAGCCTCAAACTGTCTGCTTTATGGAGATCAATCTATGGCTTTAACGGTCCGTTTACACTGGGGATGTTCCTCAGAGCTCGTGTTTCACTGAGAAACCCCCAGCTGTCCTTTTAGGGGCCCGGGGTAGTTAATGTTCAGCAGCAAGACCGAGTCCATCTCTGTCAGTCTGTCTGAAACTCGAGTCCACATCAGCCGTCACCCTCAGAACAAATATGGAGGCTCGCTGTGAGAGGTCAGCAGTGGACAGGATGAAGAATGTGGGACAGTGTGTGGTCTGGCAGCCGTGCAACACGTGATACATCTGCATCAGCGATCTGCAGAGGTGCTCCATAATTATTACAAATCATGACAAATCAAAACATGTCGCTTTGTTTCCTCCTCCCTCATACACTGAGGCAGGAATACAGATCCTCTTTGTAGAAGTCAGTGAGGAGGAGGTCGTAGTCTGAGGGTGTCAGATAAGGTGAACAGGCCGCCAGCTCATATCTACATTCCTCTGCAAAAGTTATTACATACAAACGTTCTGTACAATCAGTGAAGCAGCTGAAGTGCATGTGCACAGAGATCCGTGTGACTCATCTGCGACCTGAGGCATGAACTTATCAATCAGTCTGTGCATATATAGCTCGGGTTGTTACTGTGTGAACAGGCTCAGTTTATTGAGGAACAAGGTTTGTTTTTATTCAACATGTTCAACAGGTTCAAGTATAAAAAATCTAAAAATGTGTTTATGTGACATTATTTTTAAAGCTGAATGAAGCCGATCTGTGAGGAAACACTGCGACTGAAACCTGCAGGGACGTTTTGTTCTGCTGAAGATTTATAAATGTGCTCTGCTGACTGCTTTCAGTTTGTGTAAGTGTGAGCAGCACAATTAAACTGACACACACATACACACGCGCGCGCACACACACACACACACACACACACACACACACACAGGGTTTCCTCTCAGGAGAGACGAGTCACTCTGAAGACTCTGACTTCTCCCGCCAGATTTCTGAGCTGTGTTTGACAGGTGATATCAGTGTGTGTGTGTGTGTGTGTGTGTGTGTGGTTATGAATCAGGTTGTAGAGTGTGTTCCTGTAACGTGCAGCAGAGCGGCGGTATTTATTTCTGGAGCCAGTGTTCACTCTATTTTTCTTCGGGACGTGACTCTGGAAATCCTCCAAGGACACGGAGTGAAGCAGCGTGCCAACGCCTTGCCGCTCTCGCCAGCAGAGCTCTTTCAGACCCCCGCCAGCCGTACAAAAGAACAAACAGAACAGCGAGTACTGCCGCGGATCAGGTTGTAGGTGCTAGGACTTCTGGGAAACTGGGAGAGCCGTGGGGAACGTGACAGGTCTCTGTCTCTAGGGGACGCAGCACCTTCTGGGAAAACATATGTGGACGTGTCGACTCAGGATTTCTGTTCTGTTTCACACAGGAAATACAGTTTACTGCTCTGAGAGCAAAGTTTTATTATTTTATCTTATTTCTTTAGGATAAAACTATTCCAACACCAATAACTGATGTAAGCCAGAACCAGAATTCTGCGTATGAACCCGATCTGAACCTGTACCTCTCAAACCTGGACCAGACAGAGGCCAGAGGCCAAGGATGAGACAATATGATGTAAGGCTTTCAAAACGTACCTTTTCTGACAACAGAAAACAGAATACAGCTCAACACAAAGCACCTCAACCAGCAGCATGAGACGGTACAGTAAATGATCAATAATAATTATATAATAATGATAATCACTGGACAGTACCGACCAGAGTAAAGGACTGCTGTCCTCTCGCCAACTTTCAAATTTAAAACTAATTGTGGAGTTTCTGTCTTTCTTCCGGCCGAGCGGACAGACTCTGCATTGTGCTGCACGTCTGCTAATGAATGAGCTCATTAGCTCAATAACAGCAGGACAAACGTCTCCACAGTTTATGATCAGTCCTCCGGCCTGCTCACTGCTACAAACTGAATATCTGTACTTCTACTACTCGCTTCTTCAGTTTCTGTCCAATCAGAGGTCGGCTCTCCAACAGGACAAAGAGGAACTTTACAGTTCAGTGAAGAGATGTCAACGTCAAATGTGGGCATATTGAATATTTTGAATATTCATTTTTGTTAAAGAAACAATAAAATGCAGTAAAATGAGTTCATCCCAGTTGACGTCAGTGGATGGTGTGGTGTGACTGAGTCGGGGTTATTCCTCCGCAGACAGAAAGTAACGAGTGTTATTAAAAGTCTGCGGCGGTAAATCAGAGCCCAGATCGCTCTCACTGTCTCCATGTGTCATGTTTGGGAGGCAGCAGTGATCCTGAGCTCTCTGTCCAAACCTGCCAGAACATCTGTTACCAACACGTCCAAACATCTGCTGCATGAGCCCATCAGAGCTGCAGGAGGAAGACGACTGTTAGAGACGATGCAGGTGAAAGTTGATCAGTGATCTGATTAAGCTTCAACACACTGACTCCATCTGCCACTGAGCACCTGATACTCATCTCTAATCCTGATGATCCATGATGTTTTATGCATCAAAACTTTCTGTTTGTCACAAACTTCATGATTTCTGAAGCACATTAAACTCTTTTATTGTGCTGTAAACCACACAACCATCCGCTGCTACGCTGTAAACCACACAACCATCCGCTGCTACACTGTAAACCACACAACCATCCGCTGCTACACTGTAAACCACACAACCATCCGCTGCTACGCTGTAAACCACACAACCATCCGCTGCTACGCTGTAAACCACACAACCATCTGCTGCTAGGCTGTAAACCACACAACCATCCGCTGCTACGCTGTAAACCACACAACCATCCGCTGCTACGCTGTAAACCATACAACCATCCGCTGCTACACTGTAAACCATACAACCATCTGCTGCTACGCTGTAAACCACACATCCATCTGCTGCTAGGCTGTAAACCACACAACCATCTGCTGCTACACTGTAAACCACACAACCATCCGCTGCTACGCTGTAAACCACACAACCATCTGCTGCTACGCTGTAAACCACACAACCATCTGCTGCTAGGCTGTAAACCACACAACCATCCGCTGCTACACTGTAAACCATACAACCATCTGCTGCTACACTGTAAACCACACAACCATCCGCTGCTACGCTGTAAACCACACAACCATCCGCTGCTACGCTGTAAACCACACAACCATCCGCTGCTACGCTGTAAACCACACAACCATCCGCTGCTACGCTGTAAACCACACAACCATCCGCTGCTACTCTGTAAACCACACAACCATCCGCTGCTACTCTGTAAACCACACAACCATCCGCTGCTACGCTGTAAACCACACAACCATCCGCTGCTACGCTGTAAACCACACAACCATCCGCTGCTACTCTGTAAACCACACAACCATCCGCTGCTACTCTGTAAACCACACAACCATCTGCTGCTACTCTGTAAACCACACAACCATCCGCTGCTACGCTGTAAACCACACAACCATCCGCTGCTACGCTGTAAACCACACAACCATCCGCTGCTACTCTGTAAACCACACAACCATCCGCTGCTACGCTGTAAACCACACAACCATCCGCTGCTACACTGTAAAACACACAACCATCTGCTGCTACGCTGTAAACCACACAACCATCCGCTTCTACACTGTAAAACACACAACCATCTGCTGCTACTCTGTAAACCACACAACCATCCGCTGCTACACTGTAAACCACACAACCATCCGCTGCTACACTGTAAACCACACAACCATCTGCTGCTACTCTGTAAACCACACAACCATCCGCTTCTACACTGTAAACCACACAACCATCTGCTGCTACTCTGTAAACCACACAACCATCCGCTTCTACACTGTAAACCACACAACAATCTGCTGCTACTCTATAAACCACACAACCATCCGCTGCTACGCTGTAAACCACACAACCATCTGCTGCTACGCTGTAAACCACACAACCATCCGCTGCTACGCTGTAAACCACACAACCATCCGCTGCTACGCTGTAAACCACACAACCATCCGCTGCTACGCTGTAAACCACACAACCATCCGCTGCTACTCTGTAAACCACACAACCATCCGCTGCTACGCTGTAAACCACACAACCATCCGCTGCTACGCTGTAAACCACACAACCATCCGCTGCTACGCTGTAAACCACACAACCATCCGCTGCTACACTGTAAACCATACAACCATCTGCTGCTACGCTGTAAACCACACAACCATCCGCTGCTACACTGTAAACCACACAACAATCCACTGCTACGCTGTAAACCACACAACCATCCGCTGCTACGCTGTAAACCACACAACCATCTGCTGCTACA
>NC_044190.1:40890995-40898495 GCF_900880675.1 Sparus aurata | reverse complement strand
TCTCACGTAACGTTACTCTGCAAACCTGAGGATCAGATGTCTGCAGAGTGGAAATAACATAAAGTAGAAAGTGAAAGCAGTCCAGCAGCGACATGTAACATCTGCAGGACGACCGTTTCATGAGGGGAAACAAAGGAGCTGCATTAATACTACTTATTTGGTATGATAAAATATTACAGAGCAGGTCATTAAATGAATCTCTCTGGATAACCAGCTCATCTCCGCGGTACAGGATCAGGGTTTTCTTTGAATCCCCGGTATGTCCTACCATCTCAGCAGAACACAAAAACAATTAAATAATACGATGATAATGAATACAGTATAGTGTAACTGATGGTGCAGAGGTTACCTGTGTCCACCTCAGCTCGCTCCCTCAGCCCAAACACATGCAGGGAATTGGCATTAAAGGGTAATTCCACCAATTTTACACATTCAAGTGTTTATAGGTGTTCAATCAAAAGGTGATATCTGCATCATTTGATGTCCAACAGTGTTATCAGTGTGTATTGATTCACCAAAACCTGCAGCCTACATTGCCCACAATGCATTTATATTACTTTGTTCGCATATGGACAGAGACCAGTGCTCCACTCATTCCACTCGTCTGTGCTCTGCTGCAGGGGAATTTATATCACACATTTTGTCACAGATGAACAACAGAGCTCATTGGTCAGTGAGTGTGTGATGTCATGATGATGTTCCACCTGTGTTTCCAGGTGACCAGCCGTTTCCCTGCCTGGCAGCGTACGGAGCGTCTAAAGCTGCTCTCAACCTCTTCATGAACACTCTGAGACACGAGCTGGAGCCCTGGGGCGTCCGAGTGTCCACCATCCTGCCCTCCTCATACAAGACAGGTAACATCAATCAATCAATCAATCAATCAATCTCTATTTGTAATCACAACAAAGTTATCTCATGACACGTCCAGTTGTAACACCACCTCCACACTCCACCCTACGATCCACGGATCAGGTTCACTGAGCTCAGCTCTTCAGCACCAGGCTCGGTGTGCTGATCCACACTCAGTGATGAGACTCTGCGTCATATACAGACATGTTCTGACCCATAATCTGTGTTTAATGTGCTCAAAGGCACATTAGCAGTGGATGCTGAAACAAGACTGAACCCTCAGCAGGAGGAGAATAAAATTAAACTTCATTATTCCAGGAGAAAAACAGAAAAACCTTTGGGGAGTTCAAATATATTGTTTGGTGGCTCAGTGTCAGTGAAGGGATCAATCAGATCTATATTGATCCTGAGTGGTTGGCAGTAACAGTCCCTCCTCTTCCTGTAACTGGTCCTCTCTGTGGTCGGGCCTCATGTTGAACATGATGACCGACCTCCTGCTGAGCAGAATACTCTGTAATAATCAGGACCACATGTGGGATGGACCATCTGTTCTCTCACACTAATTGCTGACTTTAGATTTTGAAACCAGACGGCTGGATGTGATTAGCCGACTGTTGGCCAATAGAAACCCTCCTCAGGTTTCTGTTCTCGACCAACACGACGTCCTCACATCAACAATCAGGAGACTTTTGGGCCTCAGAGCAGCAGAACTGAACCAGTTTATCAGCTGGAGACTGAGAGCAGAAGTGCAGAAGCATTCAGATAATGAGCGGCTGATGAGTGATTGGCCGAGGCAGTGATGATGTAAACAGCGAGCGAGCGAGAGAGCGAGCACACTTTATCCTGTTGTGCTCACTTTAATCCTGAAGGAACAGGTTCTATTCAAACTCTTAATCCTGCTGTTACTTGGAGCAGCTCCGTCTGGCCGACGGCCGACTGAGTCCATGAACTTTGTGTTGACATCCTCTCACATCAAACCACACACACACACACACACACACACACACACACACACACACACACACACAGTTTATGTGGTGTGTTTTAACATGTTTTCAGACTCAAACAGGAACATTTATGAGTCTGGTAGATAGTTACTGAGCGTTACTGACTGCAGGTGTGACCGTTTACCTGCAGGGACGTTCTGATCAAAAACTCTGCCCAGGTGCATCCTGGGAGACGTAGGATGAGACATTTTCAAACAGCTCATGATGAATGTTTGTTATGTTCCTACATCTATTTTAATGAAAATGTTGAATTCGATGCTTCAAATGTATTAAACATGATCATCTGTGATATCTCAACACTCTGACTCTCAGTTTCATTATCTGCTCTATAAAAGATTTAAACCCTCGTGAACGTGTCCGCTGTGATTCGGTGGTTGTGTTCACTCTCCTCCTCCTCCGTACACATTCATGGAAACAGTGTTTACGAGGGCGAGCTGCAGCCTCCTACTGCTTTCCAAATAAACAGATTTAAGTGCAGCCGGGTGGTAAATGTATTCTCATATAGTTTCCACTCTGGTTTAAAACAACTCTCAGTGGTTTAAATCTCCTGCTGCGCTCAAAATGTGACTTTACTGAACTGTGAAGTGAAATCATATTTCATTTCGATGATTTTTTCAGATATTGAGTTCAATTCAGCCACACTGACAAACAAAAAGGTTGATTCGATCTTTTTCTAATGTTATCATCATTTCATCAGAAGACGTCAGACTGAACTCATCACTCACCTCCACGTTTTCATTATTATGAGCAAAACAAACTTCATTTTAATGTATTAAAAATTGTTTCCTTCATGTTTTCTTCAAACTGCAGATGAGAAGAGAGTTTTAACTCTCAGTGCATTCTGGGAAGTCTTTCTACATAACAGAACAGTCAAAATAAGTTTCTGATTATTGGACCTGACTGCAGAGTGAATGTGCTGTGTGAAGTTTCAGTGCAGTAACAGTCGCCCTGTGTGTCCGCAGGTCGCTGCAGTAACCAGTCGTACTGGGAGCAGCAGCACAAACAGCTGCTGCAGAGTCTTCCTCCGGCGCTGCTCGAGGACTACGGCGAGGACTACATGGCCGAGACCAAGGAGCTGTTTCACAGCTACGCCAGGCAGGCCAACCCCGACCTCAGCCCCGTCACTGACGCCATCGTCCAGGCGCTGCTCTCGCCACAGCCACAGGCGCGTTATTTCGCGGGGCCCGGCGTCGGCCTCATGTACTTCATCCACAGCTACTGCCCCTTCAGCATCAGCAACCGCTTCCTCCAGAAACTGTTTATGAAAAAGAAGCTGATGCCACGCGCTCTGAGGAAGCAGTCGGGCTTGGACCTGAACCTCAGCCTCCACAACAACAACAACAACAACAACAACAACAACGAGGAGGAGAAGGAGGAGAAGCACAAGTAGCTGTGAGACAGTAGACACTTCCTGCAGATAGAGGACCACTTCTGTAATGCACTCATAGAGCTGTTTCCTGTCCTTTTGTATTTTCTACCTGTTGAAGGGATCATAGTGACGCACCAAAATGTTTCTGTCTGTTTCTGTATCGTCACGTCCACCTGAGGACGGCGAGGACACACCGAGAGGTCAGGGGACGGGGTCTGGGAGAGGTGTGGCCACAGGTGGATGAGAGAACGTGTCACCTCCGTCAGCTGTACTGTACACACACAGACACACACACACACACACACACACACACACACACACACAGACTTCATGTGCCTTCATCACAGAGACAGAAACACAGCAGCTGCCCCTCTAACTCACATGAAACATCAGCACTTGTAATGAGCGCGCTCAGTGAGACGAGCCTCGTCCGTCACACATTTCTGGCGTCAGGAACAACAAGCTGTGGGAATATTTCTCACCTGGGATTTCTGAATTATGAGTCTGTGCTTGAAAGAGTTTCCTGCATCAGACAACAGGAAAAAGACTGAATCTTTTCAAAACAAAAGCACACACATTCAGACCCAGATATAAGTCAGAATGTCAGAGTTCCTGTTTGGACTTTCATGATAAAGTACAGAAGTGTTGAATACTAAGTGTATGAATGGATCAGCTGCAGCGATGAGTCTTTAACCTGACATACGTTAGCATGTTAGCATTTCTGGTTCCACTGTGTGAGATAATGTTGTGTGAAGAGACGCTGGCTGCAGGTCGACTCGGCTCTGAGCTCACAGACAGTCTGACCGTTAACGAGTCGCTGCTCGTTAACTCTGCTCTCGCCTCCGTCCATGTCACACTGAGCGCTGGTCAGACAGTCCCCCCCCCCAACACACACACACACACACACACACTACACCACCCACAGACACATTTCAGATAAAATACCAAGATCTGCTTGTCTTGTTCCTGTCTGGAGCAGTTATTGCCTCTTCATATTCAGGATCTTTGAATGTCTCGTCGTCGTCTTGTGTTTATGATTCATACATGAAACATGAAAGCACGAAACAGATGTGATGAACTCAGCACCATCCAAACCTCAGAGCAACAACAACGTTCATCCAAATGAGCAGGTTCAGAGTGTGTGGAACCTGTCTGTCTCTCAGCAGCTTCACCTCCAGCATCCTTACAACCTGTCTGTCTCTCAGCAGCTTCACCTCCAGCATCTTTACAACCTGTCTGTCTCTCATCAGCTTCACCTCCAGCATCCTTACAACCTGTCTGTCTCTCAGCAGCTTCACCTCCAGCATCCTTACAACCTGTCTGTCTCTCATCAGCTTCACCTCCAGCATCCTTACAACCTGTCTGTCTCTCAGCAGCTTCACCTCCAGCATCCTTACAACCTGTCTGTCTCTCATCAGCTTCACCTCCAGCATCTTTACAACCTGTCTGTCTCTCAGCAGCTTCACCTCCAGCATCTTTACAACCTGTCTGTCTCTCATCAGCTTCACCTCCAGCATCCTTACAACCTGTCTGTCTCTCATCAGCTTCACCTCCAGCATCCTTACAACCTGTCTGTCTCTCAGCAGCTTCACCTCCAGCATCCTTACAACCTGTCTGTCTCTCATCAGCTTCACCTCCAGCATCCTTACAACCTGTCTGTCTCTCAGCAGCTTCACCTCCAGCATCCTTACAACCTGTCTGTCTCTCATCAGCTTCACCATCCGCATCCTTACAACCTGTCTGTTTTCTGCCCACTTCGTGTTTCTCAATCAAACTATTTATGGCGTCTTTTCTTTTATCATCACTTAAACTGTGAATTTTATATTTAAAATAATTAAAAACAACAAAAATATGATGTAAAATGTTCACTTGGCTCATTCTTTGATAGAAATAAAGTTGACTTTTTCAGACGTTGGCTCCTCTACTGTTTGTTGTGACGAGGGGGTCGGGGGGGTTCTGGTTCTGGTTCTGGTTTAAACGTTTCAGATTTCTGTCACGTTGTCACGGTGAGAAAATAAAAACCAGAGAGCAGTTTTCATCTGATGCTTTCAAATCCAGCAGGAAGCTCAGTGGTCAGCACCAACACCATCACCACCAACACCATCACCATCAACACCATCACCATTACCATCAACACCATCACCATCACCATCAACACCATCACCACCGACATCATCACCATCAACACCATCACCACCGACATCATTACCACCGACACCATCACCATCTCCACCATCAACACCAACACCACTGACACCATCACCACCGACACCATCACCACCGACACCATCACCACCAACACCATCACCACCAACATCATCACCATCAACACCGTCACCACCGACATCATCACCACCACCACCACCGACACATCACCATCACCGACATCATCACCACCAACACCACCGACACCACCGACATCATCACCACCAACACATCACCACCACCACCACCGACACATCACCATCACCGACATCACCTTCACCACCAACACCATCAACACCATCACCACCGACATCATCACCACCACCACCACCGACACATCACCATCACCGACATCACCTTCACCACCAACACCATCAACACCATCACCACCGACACCATCACCACCAACACCATCACCATCAACACCGTCACCACCGACATCATCACCACCACCACCACCGACACATCACCATCACCGACATCATCACCACCAACACCACCGACACCACCGACATCATCACCACCAACACATCACCACCAACACCACCGACACCACCGACATCATCACCACCGACACCATCACCACCAACACCATCACCATCAACACCATCACCACCGACATCATCACCACCAACACCACCGACACCATCACCATCACCACCATCACCATCAACACCACCAACACCACCGACATCATCACCACCAACACCATCACCACCATCACCATCACCATCAACACCACCAACACCACCGACATCATCACCACCAACACCAACACCACCGACACCATCACCATCGACACCATCACCACCAACACCAACACCACCGACACCATCACCATCGACACCATCACCACCGACATCATCACCACCAACACCAACACCACCGACATCAAACTATTTATACTGCTGCAGGCTGCTGCCATACTGCTGCCAGGCTGCTGCTATACTGCTTCCAGGCTGCTGCCAGGCTGCTGCTATACTGCTGCAGGCTGCTGCAGGCTGCTGCCAGGCTGCTGCCAGGCTGCTGCCATACTGCTGCATCACTTAAACTGTGAATTTTATATTTAAAAGAATTAAAAACAACAAAAATATGATGTAAAATGTTCACTTGGCTCATTCTTTGATAGAAATAAAGTTGACTTTTTCAGACGTTGGCTCCTCTACTGTTTGTTGCTGCCAGGCTGCTGCAGGCCGCTGCATACTGCTGCAGGCTGCTGCAGGCTGCTGCCAGGCTGCTGCCATACTGCTGCCAGGCTGCTGCAGGCTGCTGCAGGCTGCTGCCAGGCTGCTGCCATACTGCTGCCATACTGCTGCAGGCTGCTGCAGGCTGCTGCCAGGCTGCTGCCATACTGCTGCCAGGCTGCTGCCATACTGCTGCAGGCCGCTGCATACTGCTGCAGGCTGCTGCCAGGCTGCTGCCAGGCTGCTGCCATACTGCTTCCAGGCTGCTGCCATACTGCTTCCAGGCTGCTGCGGGCTGCTGCCATACTGCTGCCAGGCTGCTGCAGGCTGCTGCTGGCTGCTGCCAGGCTGCTGCCATACTGCTTCCAGGCTGCTGCCATACTGCTTCCAGGCTGCTGCCGGGCTGCTGCCATACTGCTTCCAGGCTGCTGCCAGGCTGCTGCCATACTGCTTCCAGGCTGCTGCGGTCTGCTGCCATACTGCTGCAGGCTGCTGCCAGGCTGCTGCAGGCTGCTGCGGGCTGCTGCCATACTGCTTCCAGGCTGCTGCCATACTGCTGCAGGCTGCAGCCAGCTGCAGCCAGGCTGCTGCAGGCCGCTGCCAGGCTGCTGCAGGCTGCTGCCATACTGCTGCAGGCTGCTGCAGGCTGCTGCCAGGCTGCTGCCAGGCTGCTGCCATACTGCTGCAGGCTGCTGCCATACTGCTGCAGGCTGCTGCCAGGCTGCTGCCAGGCTGCTGCCATACTGCTGCAGGCTGCTGCAGGCCGCTGCCAGGCTGCTGCAGGCTGCTGCCATACTGCTGCAGGCTGCTGCAGGCTGCTGCCATACTGCTTCCAGGTGCAGGCGCTGCATACTGTGCAGGCTGGCCAGGCTGATGCAGGCTGTGC
>NC_044190.1:40883965-40890495 GCF_900880675.1 Sparus aurata | reverse complement strand
ACCAGCATCAGCATCATCATGCATCATCACCATCATCACCATCACATCATCACCATCATCATCATCACCATCATCATCACCATCATCACCATCATCATCACCATCATCATCACCATCACCACCATCATCACCATCATCAATCATCATCACCATCATCACCATCAGTTCAGTCAGCAGCAGGTTTTCTATAAACAGGTTGAGTTGGCGGCAACTAAGATGGCGGATGATGTGAGACAGCAACTGTGACGTCACGGCCGTCCTGACATTAGCGGACTAAAGCGTGTCAGCGGTGTGAACAGTCACCTGAAACGCCTCCAGCTGCTCGTCGGTGAAGGTTGTCTGCTTGTTGCCCATCCTGCTCGGCTGCTGCTCCCATCACACAGCTGCATCACACGGAGTCCCGCTGCTGCCAGGTCCGCCTGAGTCCATCCAGGACCACCGGATCCGGTCCAGCAGCCGCTCCTGGTCCGGGTCTAATCCGCCTGAGGGTCCTGGTCTCAGCGTCGCTCTCAGCTGCCGGTCAGCGCAGAGGAAAAGGTGATTTTTACGCCTCAGTGGTGCGGGGAGGAGGCGGTGCATCCGCACCAGCGAGCTGCCTTCAGGAGCTGCTCGTACAGACCGCTTTTTGTGGGGCAGTTACAGGCAAGTGATCGGACGTGACTCAGAGTGTGTATGAGAGTCCAGCTGTGTTCAAGCCCAGCAGTGAGAAGTCATTACAGAATAATAAAACAAAGATCTAAAACACTTTACAGAGTGAATCAATCATCCACTCTCAGTTCTCACAGTTATTTTATGTTTCAGAAATGATTTGACTGAAACTTTTCATAATCATTTTTAAATATTCCACATTTATAATCTCACTTATCAGGGAGTCAGTGTCACTAAGCCCCGCCCTTTCTATGTTAGCCAATCACATTTCCCCTGAGTGAGTCCTGCCTTCACTTCAACATCCTGAAAAAGTGCTCAACAATATCCATCAGCATGAAGAGACCTTATATCAGAGTTCTCTAATAAATCCACCACTGTCATTTGTTTCACACTTCCTGAGACGTCACTGATCGTCACCGTCAGCCGTTCAGAGGAAAGACATGAAGTTAAACACACTCTGTGCTCAGTCAGTCAGCTCGGGTATAATCAGGGGTATCTTAAGCAGAGGTAGCTCTAGGGGGGGCCAACAGGGGCCAGTGCCCCCGTAACTCTGAGTCTGGACCCCCCTGTGGCCCCCCGACAGGGAGTCTGCATCGATAACACAATGACAGATTTCTTGCAATGATTTTGTTCTGAAGGGAAAGGCAGAAATAAAGTGTCTCAGCAGTTTGCTACCCAAACACAATTGCTGAAATTGTAAACACTGCTTTGTCTGAATGAACACTCATGCCGTATTAATTATGTCTTTATTATTTCTCTATATTTACTGTAATATTTCTCTGATGAAACAAGCTGTTGTTGACCTCTTCACTACTTTTATCTCAGAAGTGTTGACAGTGGTGACACCAGCAGAGTGCAGAGGTCCTGCCATTATCCTGTGTTCCATTCACATCTATCAAAGACGACATCATGTAATTATTATAGAATAATAATCGTTATTTCAAATACTACATAATGTGTAAACAATCTGCATACTATCACTCTGTTTTGGAATGAAACTATAGACTACAACTTGTTAAATCCCAACAATTCATTTTGTCCTGGTTTCAGTTTGGTTATATAAGATATTTATTTGATAGTGTAGAATTTGCAGTAACAGGTATCCAAAGTATTTACGTTACCAGGGTGACGCGCTGAAGGATTGATGACGGCGTTTGTGACGTCACACGTTGTTTTTGTCCTGAACAGACACTTTGCACAGGAAGAACAAGCACATGATGCTGACAATTCTGACCTTCCTAACAGTTCTTGAAAGCAGCATGGAGTTTTAGGATATTGCAGAACACACACACACACACGCAGATTCGGAAATCCAATCACTTCACAGAGAAACAGTGAAGCCTTCATATTTGTCTGACAAGAAAACAGCGTCACCGTCTTCATCACCTGAATCATGAATATAAATGTAGAACTTCAAATATACACAAACAGAATTAAACTGTCGAACAGAACGAGATAAACTGGATGAATTACACGTTTGCTTCAAATCTGGCAACCCTCTTTATCGATGCTGCACTGACGTCGACCTGCCGCCAATGACGTCACCCAGCCTCTCTAGTTTCAATGCTGTACCAAAGATCGTTTACATCATCACCCTGACTCACTCATCCAGGGCACTTTCATAGTCAAAAATAATCTGCTATATTGATTTGAGATGTTAAGCATCTTGTTTACATTCAAAATGAAACATGAAAAAAGTGGAAAGGGTGTTTGCACAGAGTGACGCCTCCTCTCTGTAGAGGATCTCGGTCCCTGCTCGGAGTGACGCCTCCTCTCTGTAGAGGATCTCGGTGCCTGCTCGGAGTGACGCCTCCTCTCTGTAGAGGATCTCGGTCCCTGCTCGGAGTAGAGTGACGCCTCCTCTCTGTAGAGGATCTCGGTGCCTGCTCGGAGTGACGCCTCCTCTCTGTAGAGGATCTCGGTGCCTGCTCGGAGTGACGCCTCCTCTCTGTAGAGGATCTCGGTGCCTGCTCGGAGTGACGCCTCCTCTCTGTAGAGGATCTCGGTCCCTGCTCGGAGTGACGCCTCCTCTCTGTAGAGGATCTCGGTGCCTGCTCGGAGTGACGCCTCCTCTCTGTAGAGGATCTCGGTGCCTGCTCGGAGTGACGCCTCCTCTCTGTAGAGGATCTCGGTGCCGGCTCGGAGTGACGCCTCCTCTCTGTAGAGGATCTCGGTGCCGGCTCGGAGTGACGCCTCCTCTCTGTAGAGGATCTCGGTGCCGGCTCGGAGTGACGCCTCCTCTCTGTAGAGGATCTCGGTGCCTGCTCGGAGTGACGCCTCCTCTCTGTAGAGGATCTCGGTGCCTGCTCGGAGTGACGCCTCCTCTCTGTAGAGGATCTCGGTGCCTGCTCGGAGTGACGCCTCCTCTCTGTAGAGGATCTCTGAGTGAAGCAGCAGGATGGCAGGCAGCGTGTGGAGGTCAATGGTGAGAAAACTCGTTGTAATGAAGTGAAGATAAAGTGTGAGGCTGTTGTAAACTGTGTTAAATGAGTTGTGTATGTGAAGTGAAGTGTTACTGTCACTCTGCTCCTCTTCCGTGTCTCTGAAAGCGGTTTTATTTGCTACATTTAGCTGGTTAGCATGCTAGCTAGCTACGTGTATGTGTGTCCTTCAGCGTGATGACAGTTCCTGTAGCTAGCGAAGCTAACGGAGGTTTAATCAGAGTTAATCACCGGGACAGTCGCGACGTTATCCTCCCGTCTGCTTCCACCATCGTTAAACCTTCTACCGTAACATTATAACTGTACTTTAACAAAGGTTACAACAGTCACAGCCGTTAAACCGGCGCTGGAGGCTAAAGGTTTCCGTGAGGCGTCTCAGACTGCAGCTTATCTGAGATCCAAACCAAATTATGTTTAAAAACCCACTGATTTAGTGTAACCTTGTATTTAGGGCTTCATACGTACCTCGTCGAAAACATCTGTAAAGCTCACAAACAAGATGAATGTGCTCTGGTAAATTCGGCATATATGAAATCCATCTCACAGATAATTTATATAGAAAACGGGTTATACAAACAGTGCGCTACCTACATTCTCATCATTTAATGACGTTATACATGACAAAGACCAATATCAGCTGCTCGCTGTGACGTCAGAGCAGGTCGAGGATTAGCTGACCCTGTTGGATCACTGCTGGTACAGAACTCAGAACCTTAAACATTGATACGTCTCCTGTTCAACATGAAACTTTTCCCCTCAGAGGAGCTGCAGTATAAGACACATCAGTGACACATCCACTTATTGATCAGTGATTGATTGATGGGTGGATATTGTTGTATCTGATCAGTCGTCAGTGTTTGTGACCTTCATGTCTCCTGCAGTTGTCCCAGGTGGTGGTGGGAGCGGTGAGGAGACCGGCTGTGTCTGCAGCCTCCTTCACCAGAGGAGTGAGTACACAACCTGACACCTCCTGCAACACACACACACACACACACACACACAACCTGACACCTCCTGCAACACACACACACACACACACACACACACACACACACACACACACACACACACTCACTCTAACAAAGACTTTTGGGAACACGAGGTGAAGTTTGTGATGATGTTTCACAGGACTGTAACTAATGAACTAATTTTCATTACTGATGAACTTTAAGAGATTAATTGATTCATATAATAATTGATCAATTAAAAGTCTTTAAAATTATGAATTAAATTGGTCCTGGTTTGGTCTTCTTCCTCTGTGACAGGTAACTCAATATTGAACACTGATCAGCATTTTATCACAGAGATCAAATACTTAATCAGTTAATCAGAGTCAATAATATCTTATCTATAATCATAAATCAATAATAACAGTAATCATTAGCTGCAGTTCTGCTCAAAGAACATTTTGCTGTTGAAACTTGAAGTATTAAAGAAAAGATGTTTGCGTCAGTCAGATATCTGCTGGTCCTGATTCTGGTGTGTGTGTGTGTGTGTGTGTGTGTGTGTGTAGATGCAGACGGTCACACTGATTCCGGGGGACGGGATTGGTCCAGAGATCTCTTCTGCAGTCATGAAGATCTTTGAGGCAGCTAAAGTGAGTGTGATCAGAGGTTAAACCCAGTCTGTGAGCAGCTGTGACGTTAAACCTGATGATTGATTGATTGATTGATTGATTGATTGATTGATTGATTGATGGTTTTGACCTGCAGGCTCCGATCAGATGGGAGGAGAGGAACGTGACGGCGATAAAGGGACCTGGCGGCAGGTGGATGATCCCTCCTGATGCTAAAGAGTCGATGGACAGAAGCAAGATCGGACTCAAAGGTCCGGTCCGGTTCTGTTCTGTTAAATCTGCCTCAGAGTTTGTTGTGTCCACCTTCTTTATGTTATTTGACGTCCGCGCTGATTGTCGTCTCCTCCAGGACCCCTGAAGACGCCCATCGCTGCAGGTCACCCCTCCATGAACCTGCTGCTCAGGAAGACCTTTGACCTTTACGCCAACGTGCGACCCTGCGTCTCCATCGAGGGCTACAAGACTCCGTATACCGACGTCAACCTGGTTACCATCCGGGAGAACACGGAGGGCGAGTACAGCGGCATCGAACACGTGGTGAGTGGACGGGACGCAGATGGTCTGCTGTGTGCTGCTGTACATCACACCACAGCAGTTATTACCCAGACTGCACCTGTCGTAACCCTAACCCGCTGCGGGTGTTGTGTCCACCTGTGTGAGCTGGAGTGATGGTGCTGCGCCTGTGTTCTGCAGGCGAGCTAGCTGCTGCGCACAGCTGTGACGCTCTGCTCCGCTCCGGCTCGTCCTCGTCCTCGTCCTCGTCCTCAGGGTAAGAAGGAGGAACCAGTCAAAGCACTGACCCTGAACCTCTCACCTGTGCACCTGTCCAGTCCTGATGTGGATCAGTCTGTTCACTGTCAGCTCAGATCTGGAAGGCTCCACCACAGCTTTAGCCTAGCTTAGCACAAAGACTGGAATCAGAGGGTAACTGTTAGCATAGCTTCATCAAAAGAGAAAAGATCCAGTCTGTCTGACTCAATGAAGTGAATCAGTGCAGATCTCTCAGCTGGCAGTCGACGCCTCAGTGTTTGTGTGATGTCACTTCCTGTAAGTGATCCTGAACTAACCTGGACCCTGATGAACTGTTCCTCCCTCTTCTTTTCTGTGTTTTCCCTCCAACTTACTGTCTGTGTAAAGTGGATTGCAATAAGTACATTTGTCACGAGAGAGAAACCGCGACATCACCGTTGATGGAGTAAAAAGAATTATAGAAACAATTGTCAAGCCGTCCTCTGAGGATCGTTACTGCTATTTATCAAAGATTCTTTGAGTGCATAAGTACTGACGACACGAACATACAAGTGCATACTTAGTTTGTTTGTTTTGGGGGGAGTCATGCTTTGTGGGCTCGAGGTGAAGTCTGAACAGACGAGTCCTGAGTCTTGTTTCAGAGTGGACAGACCCGACGCGTCCACAGCGTCTCTGCAGACTCTCCTCTGCACAGTTGTCTTCAGTAGTTTCCTCCCCTGAAGCTCCGTCTGTTCTCATTGTTTCAGATCGTCGACGGCGTCGTTCAGAGCATCAAACTGATCACGGAGGACGCGAGCAGACGCATCGCAGAGTACGCCTTCGAATACGCCAGAAACAACCAAAGAACCAGCGTGACGGCCGTCCACAAAGCCAACATCATGTGAGTACGACATCACTCGTGATGATGTGCTCCGCCCACTTCCTCACTGCCATACAGCTGACCAATCACAGAGCACCTGCTTAGTCATTAACTGTGTGCGTGTGTGTGTGTGTGTGTCCAGGCGGATGTCAGACGGTCTGTTTCTGAGAAAGTGTCGTGAGGTTGCTGAGAACTACAAAGACATCAAGTTCACTGAGATGTACCTGGACACCGTCTGTCTCAACGTGAGTGCGTC
>NC_044190.1:40853965-40881465 GCF_900880675.1 Sparus aurata | reverse complement strand
ATGCATGATTTAAAATAATAATAATAATTAAATCGGAGTTTGCTAATCACTTCCTACTTTTGTGATGACCATTAAAAAAAATCAACAGATTAATTACCTTCTCTAATATTTTCTTAAAGAAAAGGTTTTTCTTTGTCACAAACAGATTTGACTCTCACTGAACACAGTAAGGGATGCTGTCACGCTGAAGGAGTCCTATCGAGCCTGGCTGGCCCGGGGACTCCTGAGGCAGCTGTTCCCGGTGCGTGTTGGACTCCGGCAGGGCTGCTTTTGTCACCGGTTCCGTTCATTATTTTTATGGACAGAATTTGTAGGCGCAGTCAGGGGCCGGAGGGGGTCTGGTTCAGGAGCCACTGGGGGGGACGGTGTGTTGCAGCAGGCGAACCGAATGTTGTAGCGGGCGAACTAATTTCAGTTTTAAAATTCTGATTATTTACTTATCTGCATCGACACATAATCATTCTAGAAAGAATCGCAACACATTTAAGAATCAAACATTTTTCCACCCCTATTCAGTTTCATGTTCTCACTGTGTGGCGTCATCCATCCTCTCTACTGCTCTTAGTAACATTGTGACGTCTGTCTGGTGTTCAGACTGTTTTGGGGGAGTTTTGCTTCATGATGAACCTCCTCACTGTTGTCGGCCTGTGTGAGGTAACCATGGCGACAGTGTTGTCTGACCAGGTGTTTGTGTGTCAGGTGCTGACGAAGGACCTCGGAGGAAACTCCAAGTGTTCAGAGTTTACAGCTGAGATCTGCCGTCGCATCCAGGACATGGCGTGAAGCTGCAGGGACGGAGCCGCTGTGGGAGCCCTGAGACTCCGCCCACCTGGACCACCGCCGGCATACAGCCACGCCTCCCCCTGTCTCCCCCCTGCCTCCCCCCGCTGACTGGTCTGATCTATGCAGGGAAACCGTCAGCTGCAGTTTTATTTCTACTGTACTTGCATAAAACGAAAAGTGATTTTGCTCTTACGACATTATGGATGTGGAGGGGGCGGGGCTTCTGCAGCAGCTACCTGAGTAGTTAACATTACAAAACATTTGCAGTAAACATACGCACAAATGATGTCACATGACCAAGTTTGGATGAATCATTTCAGGGGTGTTTGAACTCTGAGTATCATCTTCATATTAATGATAGTTAAATAATATCAGCACTCCGATTGTTCTCCACACAGTTTGGATATTTGCTATTTTTTTATCAGTAATCCAGTTTCAATGAGAGGTCGTCTTATTTATTGTTTCCTGTTACTGTCTCATGCTGCGTTCGTCAGTCTGAGACATCCTGAAAGATTAAAACATTATATAAAGGAAGAGAACACGCTGCTGCCTCGTCTCCTTCTGTTCACTCACATCACATCACAAACATCACGTCGTACTTCACACTGCACTTCTGTTTCCTCAATCAAACAATCAAAACAAGTCTGTGTTGGAAGATGAAACATTAATAAAGGCTGCAAACATGCTGAGCAGAAGATGTCCTGCAGGATGAGTCGGGGATCATTATCTGTTCTGTAGCAGGTCTTAATGACTCTGACTGGCTGAAGTTCGTCACTGCGTGTTTGAAACTTAAACGTTTCTGTTTCTTCAGTCTTTTTTAAAGTGTTAAGTTGAAAAAAGTCAGTCAAAGTCCCAAACTGGCAACCCACTTCTGGCGCGTCCCGACCGTGCCTCCCCGGGGATGACGTCACACGCACACGCCCCCGCTTTCTGGACGTGACAAGTTGCTCAAGACCGACCGGAAGCCACATCGGCATCACCTTCACAATAAAGGATCAGGATTTAGTTTCCGAGTGTACATACAGCATTTTGAAGGAATGTGTAAATGAAATAAAATGTTAAAAGACGCTCCAGATGAAAAGCCAGAGTAACTTTATCATCTGAGCTCTTGAAAGAAAACATTAACCCAGTTTTATAAACTCAACGTTTCTGTCTGAGCTTACTTTTGTACATCTGTTAAGTCTTCAAGATGTTCTAAAATTAATTTCAGTTTGTATGACAAAGTATCACACATCGCGCTCAAAACACTGACACTGTTCTACAATCTTTATTTACATATAAACATGAAAATCACACAGCTTCATGATTAAATTGCAAAGTTACATTTCTGTAACCCGATTACAGTAATTATCTTCACCTTAAATGTTAAAATTTGAATAACATGAACACAGATGATGATGTTGGAGCTGAAAATCCGATGTTTAACGTTTAGAGGCAAATAAAGAAATAACTGTCAGATAATTGATATACACATCCATCTATATTAACTAACACAAACTGAATGAATAAATGAAAGAATGTAAACAACATTACAAATAACCAGCTCAGATGATGAAATTAATTCATAGAAATAGTCAGAATAACAACATGTAAAGCAACATGGAGACATGTAGGTGAGCCTCCAGCTAACAACATGACACTGTCCCTAAAGTACACGGACAGGTAAATAAATGTAAGAAAAGACAAAGTTGTGTGTTACATTTATTATTGGTTGTGAGGGTCAGGGTTATATTTTAGTTCTGATTGTGATCAAAACTAGCTTTATTTAATAATTGGATAAGTGTATAAAGCATAGAAAACAGTTAAGAGAGAATAATTGCAGAATATCAGTAATGTTCACAGTCGTCTTCAGCTGTTTTATTGTAAAAACCCGCTCCGCACCGGATGTGTGAAGCGGTGTATTGTGGGTAGCTTGAAGCGGGAGTGTTTCCTGTTCCCTGTCGGTCCCGTGTCAGTAGAACACAGTAGAGAACCAGTGTTCCCAGTACAGCCAGTACTCCAGCAGCGGGTCGGCGGGTCGCGGAGGCTACGGGACGCCGGAGGTTCCGTTAACTCAGCGGAACGGACGGCGGGAAGATGGCGAAGACGTACGACTATCTGTTCAAACTGCTGCTAATCGGTGACAGCGGCGTCGGTAAGACCTGCCTGCTGTTCCGGTTCAGCGAGGACGCCTTCAACACCACCTTCATCTCCACCATCGGTGAGTCTGCTCCACCCGGCTGTCAGCGGGACGGTGTGCTGTTGACCCCGGAGCTAACGGCTGTCAGCCGGACGGTGTGCTGTTAGCCCCGGAGCTAACGGCTGTCAGCCGGACGGTGTGTTGTTAGCCCCGGAGCTAACGGCTGTCAGCCGGACGGTGTGTTGTTAGCCCCGGAGCTAACGACTGTCAGCGGGACGGTGTGTTGCTAGCCCCGGAGCTAACGGCTGTCAGCGGGACGGTGTGTTGTTAGCCCCGGAGCTAACGGCTGTCAGCCGGACGGTGTGTTGCTAGCCCCGGAGCTAACGACTGTCAGCCGGACGGTGTGTTGTTAGCCCCGGAGCTAACGACTGTCAGCGGGACGGTGTGTTGTTAGCCCCGGAGCTAACGGCTGTCAGCGGGACGGTGTGTTGCTAGCTCCGGAGCTAACGGCTGTCAGCGGGACGGTGTGTTGCTAGCTCCAGAGCTAACGGCTGTCAGCGGGACGGTGTGTTGTTAGCCCCGGAGCTAACGGCTGTCAGCCGGACGGTGTGTTGCTAGCCCCGGAGCTAACGACTGTCAGCCGGACGGTGTGTTGTTAGCCCCGGAGCTAACGACTGTCAGCGGGACGGTGTGTTGTTAGCCCCGGAGCTAACGGCTGTCAGCGGGACGGTGTGTTGCTAGCTCCGGAGCTAACGGCTGTCAGCGGGACGGTGTGTTGTTAGCTCCGGAGCTAACGGCTATCAGCGGGACGGTGTGTTGTTAGCCCCGGAGCTAACGGCTGTCAGCGGGACGGTGTGTTGTTAGCCCCGGAGCTAACGGCTGTCAGCGGGGCGGTGTGCTGTTGACCCCGGAGCTAACGGCTGTCAGCGGGACGGTGTGTTGTTAGCCCCGGAGCTAACGGCTGTCAGCCGGACGGTGTGCTGTTAGCCCCGGACCTAACGGCTGTCAGGTGACCTTTGACCCCGCTCATGTGTAGGAACACTGACCAGTTCCATCGATTAGTTCATCAGGGGCAGTTTGATTATCGGATAAAGGAGCAATCCACCCTTTTAGTGATGATGGAGACACGTAATTACATCAGTGACAGTGATAATGATTCAGTCCGATCACCTCCTCAGACAATCAATAGTCTGTAAACGGGTTGGACTGTATTTCCTTTAATGTTTATTGTATAAAGTCAGGGGCGTGGCCTTGACTTCAGGTGAGCTGCTCCATCTGTACACCTGTCGTTTGGTATGTGCATCATCATCATCATCATCATTCTTGTCCAGACAGATACACCTGATGATTATTTAACATAATAACATTGTTATTAACCAACAGCCTAAGACTTCACTTCACAACGAGAGAAATAAAAGCACCATATTTAACATATTTAACGTTTTAAGAATCTGAAGCAGACGATGTTTGATGGAGACGTTCATCTGTCATCACACTCACTTCAATCTGGATTAACTAATCGTGGCAGCTCCTCCAGTTACACCTGCGTCTCAGAAGGCTCTCTGACTGGTCAAACTGTCTGTCTGTCTGTCTACCTGGGTCACATCTTGACAACCTACAGACCCTCAGTTGGAGGATGTGGTGTTTAAACCTGCAGACTGACAGTCATAACTTAATTTTTGCTCTGTGATTGGCTGTTCAGGCTGATAGACTCTCTCTGTCTCTCTCTCTCTCTCTATTTGTGTGTTTCCGGTGTGTCAGACAAGCTGAGCAGAGTGTGTCGCTCTTCTGTCTTCCTGGTGGAAACAGGAAGTGGGAACTGTCTTTTTCTGTCTACACAGCCTGCTGCTCTGTCCGTGTGTGTGTGTGTGTGTGTTTAAGTCATGTGTTTATAGCCTGATGTAGGAGATACAAACAGTGTTGTTTTTGGCAGCCATTTTAGATTTAGTCTTAGTCTTTTGGACTAAAATGCTTTTTAATTTTAGTCAAATTTTTGTCACTTCTATATGTGATAGTTTTAGTCCAGTTCTAGTCGACGAAAACTCAAACAGGTTTTAGTCTAGCTTTAGTCAGTTAGGGTTAAAAAAACAAAACAAAAGAAGAAGTATAGTCTTTTATCAAATTAATTTTGGTCAATAAAAAGATCTACAAGCTCACAATATGTTGCAATGTGTTGAACTTGTAGATCTGCTATTTTCACAACTTATGTGTGACACTCTTGTATGATGAAGTCGGGCATCAATTCATGAAAAAACAGTTGAAATGTGCTGATATGTGCTGATTGTTATTCTATACCATGTGGTTTTGTACACTTAAATTGTTCACTAAAGAAAAATAAAAAAAAGTGACAACGAATTTGTCTTCAAAATAAGAGCTTTACATCGCACCCTATTTGAGTTTAGAACTGGGGTCTTAGCGGGCTTTTAATTTGAAAGTAGCGACCGTTACTAGCTTGCATGTAAACAAGGAAGACAGAGACCGACGAGACACTAGCATCTCCCGGGTCTCAGCGGCTGTGTAGCTGACACACGAACATTAAGCAGAGATGTCATGCATTTTGAACGTCTGACAGACCACCCACTAACATTTACGTCCATTCTCGTCTCGTCAACGAAAACTCATTCACGTCTCGTCATGTCAAAGAGCCATGTTTATCTCGTCACCGTCTCGTTATCGTCATAAAAAAAAGGGGCGTCAACGAAATAATTTCGTAATCGTTATCGTCGACGAAAACAACACTGGATACAAAAGATGGAGATCTTAGCTTTAGTCATCAACTCGTTCTCACGTGTGTGGATCCAGCTGTATGCAGACGATCAGCCTGCTTTGTCTGGAAGTCAGGAAGTCCTGAAGTGTGTTCTGGGTTCGACTGCGGGCTCGCCATGTCGGTCCAACAGCCAGAGGGAAGTCCGGTACTCTTTGAGGCACTACTTTGAGTGCGCTGGGGGCAAAGTCGGTTGTGGCTTGGAAAAAAGTCTCTGTTTTGTTGGAAACCACTTGTACGGCTTCTGAAGCAGACAATTACTGCAACGTCTTCATCAATTATGATATTCTTAATAAGCTTTTCTTCTTCGTGGCTTCGAGTGGTGGTTCTTAAGCTCTCACTCACGCTGTGATTCTTAATGATAAAACAAGATCAAAAGGAAAAGAACTTTGTTCTGTTAAACACTTTGATAAAAGTGAAGCACTTAAAGCAGTGATTCAATACCACAAATGATAAGATTGGTTATAAAAATTAAATCAACATGTCGCTTGACTTAGAGCTTGTCGCATAAAAATAAAGGGATTGTACTTTAAAAAGAAGAGTGATTTAAAAAGAAGAGAGTTAAAGGAAGATAAGAGTGCAGAAGAGTGAGGGAGAAGAGAGGTGAGATAAGAAGAGAGTGACAGAGCCAAGCCTCTCCTCTTTGTTGTCCGTCTGGCAGGCGGCTCAGAGGGCGGGCTGACGGGTCACTTCCTCTGACAATATTATAGTTTAAACTCACAAGACTTAAACAGTAAACTATCGTTTTGAATGTTTCGAGATCGTGGATCGCCTTCCCCAGAATTTCACTTTGGCTTAATAGGTGGACTTTGTGTACATGAAAGTATATGACATGATTAAAATCACTTATCATTCAAAAAGAAGTAAAACTAGATCACACATAAAACACTTGAATATACAGTAGAACTGAGGACTGATACATATTCCTTCTAGTTCTAGCCTAATACCTGTTCTGATCTGCGAGTTTCAACATGGCTGCTGCGTGGTTCAAGGGTGTGCAACATCGCATTTGTTTGGACTGCAATGATACTGTGAATAAATTATTTCATAAATGCTTTACAAATTCCTCGAGCATTGTCCACCGGAGCCACTACAGTCACGTGCGCACCAGAGCCAATCACTGCAGAGCCCACCGCGACCCCCCACCTTAAGAAACAAGCGGATTTATACCTGCAGCGGCGCGAGCTCGACCAGGATTTTGCCGGCGGTTCGGTCCCGTTCTGTTCTGTGCATCTAAACTAACTGTTGTGGATTAATGAGACTGAACGAGTCCGGGCCGAGTCTGTTCGGGTCTGAGGAGATCCGGAGACGCGCGGACAACAAAGTGGAATCGGAATCTGTGATGTTTGTGTGGAGCTAGCTGCTAGCCGCTAGCTCCACACACACACCGGCACGTCCAAAACCGGACCTAGGGTAAATAATGTCCGCCACGCTTTTTCGCGAACATTGCCGTCACGTTTGCTTTGTGTCTGGTGCAGGAAGAAACGGTAAAAACAGGCTTTTGTCACGAAAGTGTCCAAGCAGCAAGTTTGGTTACTGAGGAACAGGGAAATTTGTGTGAGGGACGCTGGCGGTGATGCAGACAGTGACAGAGATGGCGAGTTTTGAGAGTTGAAAGATTTGTGATCTATAGCGTGTTTGGAGTGTATAGTTAGTGTGTAATGTAGTGTTTAGTGTAGTGTTAGGTTAGTGTGTAGTGGAGTCGTTTTTTTGTGTTGTGAGTCAAAACAAGGAGACTGCTGAATGTGATTTAAATGTAAATAGTTACATATAACTTTGTAAATTTCAAAAACTTATGCACAAATTTAGCAAACAACAATTTATATTTGCATTATAACTAATGGAATTGGTTCTTTAAACTGTTTGTGGTTTTCACAGTAAAAAATCTCATTTTTTCCTACTCGGATTTTATGTTATTTTGTGATTTTAGGTCCATAGTGTTAATATACTATGTCAGAATGAAAAAATAACTGTACAGTCACACAGGTGAGGTTGTGCTGAAAATAATGACACCAAACAAGGCAAGGTAAATAGTTTTTAAGGTGAAATATAATGGTAAAATCAAAAGTAGTCAAAAACAGCCAATTATATCCCTGACGTCCCACCTTCAAACAGCCTCAGTTGGCCATCCATGAAAAGCTACTGAACCTCCCACTTTTCTATAGGAATACATGCTTCCCACGGGCAATGCACTAGTTTATTAAAATGAAGAAGATAAGATTCTAGTGTATTGGTTATTTTAAAACTCGTCTGAACTCTCGATGAGTACAGAGACCGCTGTTGGATTGGAATGTCACAGACACAGAACAGAACATGTCATTTATCATTGGGAGGGGAAGATACAGGATTAGGCCTCAAAAAATCTCACCTTCTGGAGAATGTATCTGTTGATTTCAAAGGGAAAGAACATCAGCTGTCGTTACCTAATTTACAATTGTAAGACGACATTCAATCATAACCATCTTTGTCACAAACAGTTCTTTGTTCCTTATGATGTGTAGAGTAAACTCCTCCGTGCTTGACCTCGATTGACCTGAGAAAAAGGAGTGCAACTCTTGTGAGGGGGAAAAAAGACAGATGGTTTTACGTGTTGTAAATTAGAAAAGGGAGTAATCTCCTGTGGAGTGTTCATTTGAGAGTTTTATTACAGGTCAAACATCGTCCTCCTCGCTGGGTGAGGGGGTGATGGGGCTGCCAGGCTCCTCACTTGAAAATAGTCAGCGGGGGGGTGAAAGAGTCAGTAATTTAAGACAGGCTTTCTTTGAAATCCAGAGACGGAGGACATGTGTTCCTACACTAACATTAGCTTTTTACTGTTCACTTTTTTTCTTTTTTTTTATGATATCGTTATTTTGAGTGGACGTGTAAATACACCAGCATAGCAACAGTAGTAAAAATAAAGACAAATGTCCTTCCGGTTTTGTTTGTTTTGAGTCCAGAAAAAGCGCATCACCAGTCATCCAAGCAGACAATCCAAAGAAAGTATATTCATGGATCCTGGATCAATTTCCTTTGTCCTTTGTAGTGCCCACTCTCCTTTAATAACTTAAATTTCACAGCAATTGTGATAGAGTAACATCAGTGGATACACATTATCCTCTTAAGTACAGTACTGACAATTTGCCCGGGATAAACAGAGCCAGATGAGGTTTACATGTTCACTTAGAGAGAACTCTGATACAACTTAATTGTAGGTAGAACAGTTTACATGAAACTATGTACGGGAACCAGGGTGGACGCCCGCCGCTGCTGTCATAGTAATAATCATCAATAACAAGTAAAACCAAATCAACAAAGCAAGTAATATTACTAATGAGTTCAAATAAAGTCTGCTCTCGTGGGGGCTATGAATGAAATCCAGTTGTTCCAGATTTGGTAAAATTTGTCCTTTTGGATTCTTAATTGATAGGTCAGTTTGTCCATCTTAAATATCTCAAGAGTAATTCCAATCCAACCATCCATGGTAGGCTGAATCAGGCTTAACCATCTCCTTGTAATTTATTTCTTACTTGCCACCAAGAGTAACTGCAACAGCTTTATCTCACTCTTACGTTCCAAAAAAGAGACGAGGCCCAGGCACAGAACATCAAAACTCAGAGGTATTTGAGTGTTAAAGACCGTGCTTAAGGAAGCCTGGATACCCTTCCAGAAAGCATTTAACTTGGGACAGTCCCAGAAGACATTATAGTGGTTAGCCACAGTTGAGCCACATTGTCTCCAGGATGACATATGTGCACCTTTATACCTCTCCTGATATAGTGTCTTTAAATATCTAATAATATTCTTCCAGCAATGCTCTCTCCAGCACATGGAGCTGGATGTTGTCCACTGGACGACCAGATATTGCCCCACGCAGTGGTGGACAGTAACGGAGTAAATTTACTTGAGTACTGTACTTAAGTACATATCCAGAGGATTTGTACTTTACTTGAGTATTAGATTTCTGTGGTACTTATTACTCTTACTTGAATACATTTCCAAGACAAATATTTTTACTTTTGCTGGAGTTAATTTCTAGGAAGGCTGAAAAGTACTCGTTACTTTCAGGTCTGCTCTTTTTTTTTTTTTTCTAAAATACTATTGGACACAAGCTGTGTTTGTCAAAGAAGGAAACCTATCACAGTGCACGCTCTCCACTGGGATCTACGTAAAAGCAGAAATACGTCATCCCTCCCCATAAGGATACCACCAAAGTAGCCACGCTCTCGACTGCGTTTGTCAACACAAAACCGCGACAATGGCTGCATCAGATGTAGTTTATTGTAAAGCAGTGATTCTCAGCCAGTGGTCTGGGGACAACATTGGTCTCTGAGGGGGTTCCAGTTCCCAACTTAGCTAAATGATAGAGAGTTAGTTGGACGGTGCAGGTTCATTTGGTTACAGATTTAATGATTGTTAATAAACATCTGCATCTGCAACATCTGCTGTCCTCCTGTGATCCCATTCATTGTATCTGTTTTTTATAGGTGTTTCTGCAGGCTTTATAGAACATTGTGGTTCTAAAAGCAAGCACATCAGTGCAGGTGGTTTCAAAGAGTTAATTCTCAGAAAAAAGAGTTAAAAGGTCCTTAAATTCATTTAGAAAAAATTATAGTAATTCATTGATGTGATAAAATGGGAAATTTACTCTTACTTTTACTTAAAGTAAATTTAAAAGCATGTACTTTTGGATACTTAAGTACCTTTAAAAGCAAGTACTTTTTTACTCTTACTTGAGTAATATGTCGACTGAGCTACTTTTACTTGTAATGGAGTAAATTTTGACCAGTAGTATTTGTACTCTTACTCAAGTACTGGGGTCGAGTACTCTGTCCATCTCTGGCCCCACGGCTCCTCAGAAATCTTAACCCCCGATTCCCTTTCCCAGTTATCTTTAATGTATAAAGTGTTATTATCATTGGCATGGGAAAGAGCTGTGTATAGTTTAGAAATGGAGTTAGAAGGGTTCATGGTCATGGCATTTTTCAGAATGTAATAAAACTCTGATTCAACATCTGAAAGGTCGGTCAATTTGGATTCATGATCAATATATCATCGTAATTGCAGATATCTATGAAATTCGTTTCGTGCCAAGCCATGTTTGTCCAGCAAGGTCTCAAAGCTGTGCAGTGTTTCTTAAGGAGTGTAGAGAGACCATACATTGTCCATGATTTAAATCCAAGGTCGTATCTGTTGGGAATATAATCTGAGTCATAAACAAACCATCTGAAAATTATCAACATTCTGTTTATCTCACAAGTATTAATCAAAATGAAGTGTGTGGGTCAACCAGGGGTTCCCCAACTTTTCCAAATGACACATTAGACCCTTATCCGCTATTACGGCTTGGATGGGGAACTGATTTGATAGGTTGGAGTCCAGCTCCTTCCACCTAGCTATATATGTTTCATTACACCAGTATAAAAGGGGAGCTATTTGTGCAGCAAGATCATGAGGGATGATTCAAGGAACCAACCCTCCACTTTCCTTGGTACTGCCACACATTTAATTAATGTTCATCTGTGAAGGTTATCTTGATGAACAGAACCTGGAAGGATCAGAAACTTGTATTATCAGTTCAATAATCCCACAGAGGGAACCAGAGTGAAGCTAACTTAAGTTAGCTGCAGAACCACGTCATCATTAGTAGGGCCCTATAAAATCCGTTTTATTTCTTCCCAAATTCCGTTTTATTTTTTCCCAAATTCTGTTTTTTCCGTTTTTAATTTTTGTGAATCCTGATTTACTCTTATTATACTACCAAAAACAGTGTGTTTTTAATGTAAATAACTAAAATGTACACAAATGAAATAGAAATTACCTTAAATTAATTGAGGTGACAAACATATTTCCTTAATACTGTACCGTACAGTACAGTAAAGTGCATCAAAAACATTTTGACTTCATCATGTCTTCATACAGTAGTATATTTTGTGTTTTTATGGGTTTCATTGAATAAAAACATGGTCAGCTCTCAGGCAGATCCAGAAAAGCCTCCCAGCCCAGGCAGAGTCAGCTAACAGGGCTGTGGCTAACGGGGCTAGCTAGCTAACAGCAGCTACTGTTAGCAGCAGTTAACAGTCACTCTGGTATTAACGTTATATGCCGATAATATGAATCGGACAGGTGGCTAACTCTCACGCATTACACCTTTAATTATGATTTCTCAGGTCTGCTTCTTTGCAAAACAACAGTTCACCTGACACATACAAGTCGTTCGGGAACTGCTCGGCTCTGTACCGAGGGGTTAATGTCAAGTTTCTCAGTGTTTTCACCGACGAACACGGAGCCGTGAGCAGCCGCTTTGCCATGCTTGCATTGTTTTGACGGGTGAGCTCAGTCTGGCGGGAGGGGGCGGCCGCGACTTGTTGTGCCACCTAGATTTGGTTCCCCTCGTGCAGTTTTCCCCAGACAAACGTTCCTCTAACACACGAGAACAACATTTCAGTGAAATTATGTCAAATTCCGCGATATTCCGCGTTAAAAAGTAGATTCCGTTTTAATCGGCCGATTCCGCGATTCCGTCCGCGATTCCGTGATCGCGGAAATCATAGGGCCCTACATTAGGACACTAGAGGGAACAGAAGAACATTCACATTGTCGCCATGACCCTGAGCGGCCTGCGTACAAAACGTTGCTTGTAGTGATTGTGTCGGGGTGACGTGTGTCCAGCAGAGGGTGCTCCGCCATTAACACCACAGGCGCTCATCAGCAGACTGCATCACAGCTGGGCAGGCGGCAGCAGACAGACAGTAGTACAGTACTGTAGTACATTTACAGGTACTTATGTAATGCGAATATTTCAGTGGCTTTTTGTTCCACTTTTCCCTCTGCTACAGGAAAGTGTTGTGCTCTTTGCTCCATATTCATATTATTTATAGATATATTTAATACATACAATACATTATCAATTAATTGTACTCATGTTTCAGAATCTGTCACATTCACATAGAAAAGGTTTGTTTTCTCCTCAGCTCAGCTTCAATTTATCTGCTGCTGCATCGGCAGACGCTGGATTATAAACTTAAATCAGTGCGGGTCACTAGGACCGGGTCTCCAGGACCGGGTCTCCAGGACCGGGTCTCCAGGACCAGGTCTCCAGGACCGGGTCAAATGATGAAGGTCACATCCCTCCAGTCTCTGATGCTTCGCTCCCAGTTCAGCTGCTGGAACGAGCTGCATGTTAAATGAACTCCCACAATCCTCTGCTGCTGTGGTGGGACAGAGGACGCTTTGTCACCTCGCTGACAAGACTCTAGTGAGAGTCAGCTGATATCTGTGTGTGTGTGTGTGTGTGTGTGTGTGTGTGTGTGAATGAGTGAGTGAGTCCGAACACAGAGACACATTTATATCAGATTTATTTATTCAGAACAAAGTCAGTGATGAGTCTGTTTACAGCTGAACAGCTTCAGCCATCAGTCTCCATGCAGAGACAGACAGAGAGAGAGACAGAGAGAGGGACAGAAGTTTTGTCTTCATAGTTTACTTCCTGGTTGTTTTTCTGGCTCCGCCCACAAGTTCAGCCTGTAGCCTTTATATTGCGATGATGTCACAGATTATTAAATCACTATTCTTGGCTTTCAGAAAGTTTTACAAATATTAAAAACTCAGTGGATCACGGTTTAATATAAAGAGTTGTCTGAGGGCAACAGTCTGACAGACGACAGTCAGACTCTGGGTTTCACGGTTCGTTCAGTTTGTTAATGAATGAAGAGAGACGAATGAAGTATTCATTCTGTTTGAACTGTGTCATGAATCACACACGATGTTTGTCATCAAACTAATGAAACATCAGACTGACAATACGTTTTTATAAAGATGCCACAGTCGACGCCGTCGTTAGTGACGTTGTCTCCTGACTTTAACATTGTAGAGCTGCTCCTGTATATCAGCAGCTCACAGAACTGAACCAGAACCAGCTCTCCTCTCATAGAACTGCAGCTGTCAGTATGAGCAGATTTATTGTGACGTTCATCTTGTTTAGAACCTTTTCTGACCCAGTTGGCTCCATGTTGGTTCTGGTGCCGTGTTGATTAGACGATGTAGTTCACTGAGCTTCAACACATTGCCACTTTGTTGTCATTAAAGTCAAACCTCATGTAGTAAACATCATGTGTGAGATTCTGACCCAGTTCAGACCGGATCAATTGGGGCTCGGCGGTTAAATTATCTCGATCATTTTCACCATAATGATGATAAATTTATGACATTTATTTGCAATCCATCCATCTTCTTCAGCTTATCCGGGGCTGGGTCGCGGGGGCGGCTGTCTGAGCAGGGACACCCAGACTTCTTTCTCCCCGGACATTTCCTCCAGCTCCTCCGGGAGGATCCCAAGGGAGCGCCCCGCCACCCTGCAGAGGAAACTCATTTCGGCTGCTTGTATCCGGGATCTGATTCTTTCGGTCATGACCCAAAGTTCATGACCATAGATGAGGGTAGGAACGTATATTGACCGGTAAATCGAGAGCTTCGCCTTTCGGCTCAACTCTCTCTTCACCATGACAGACCGATACCGATCCGCCTGTCAATCTCGCGCTCCATCCTTCCCTCACTCGTGAACTTACTTAAACTCCTCCACTTGAGGCAGGAACTTTCCCCCAACCCGGAGGGAGCAAGCCACCTTTTTCCAATCGAGAACCATGGCCTCAGACTTGGAGGTGCTGATTCTCATCCCAGCCGCTTCACACTCCAGGACATGCTGGAGGACCCTGACTGCGCCTAGAAATTCTGTCCATAAAAATAATGAACAGAACCGGTGACAAAGGGCAGCCCTGCCGGAGTCCAACATGCACTGGGAACAGGTGTGACTTACTGCCAGCAATGCGAACCAAGCTCCTGTTCAGGCCATACAGCAGGGTTCCCCAGTTAGTTCTCACAGAGGGCCAAATTATGTCCAGGTTGCCAAGTCGAGGGCCAACTTGTTGGTTGTTGTTTTTTTTGACATGATGTCACACAAATAAAATACATCTGCCATCACCTTCTTGTCACTTAAAAAGCTCAGAAATTCTTGGGCTTTTTTGCTCTGCAGATTGGACAAAAACGATAGCAGCTCATGACGCAGGTCACACACCCTCTCCAACACACGGCCTGTGCTCAGACAGCCAGCCAACATCGTTATGCAGCAGAACATCCTTGTGTTCAGCTGACATTTCCTCCAGCAGTGCTCTGAAAAGACCATGTTGTAGACTGGAGCTCTCACGAACAAAGTTAATAAGTCTCGTCACTGTATCCATCACCTCTTGCATTTCTCCACTCAGTTAAGCGCACAGTGCTGTTTTTTATGAATGATGCAGTGTAATGTCAGCAGTGCGGGGTTAACAGCGGGAAGCCTGCTCAGTAAGTCCTTACGGTGTCCCACCATCGATGGAGCCCCGTCCGTCACTACAGACACGATTTTGCTCAAATCCAAGCCATTCTTCTCAAAGACCTGTGCCAACTCGTTAAAGATGATTTCTCTGGTTGTGCGCCCCGCTAGAGGAAGCAAACAAAGCAGCTCTTCCCGAAATGTCGTCCCATCAAAAAATCTTACAAAACCAGCCAGCTGCTCCATATCGGTTCGGTCACAGGACGAATCTATGGCGAGTGATATGGCTTCTGCTTACTTCAAATTGCTGAGTAGACAGGAAAAACACTCCTCCACTAAAACTTCCAGTCTTCTGGTTGCCGTGTTGGCCGACAGTGGCACCTGCTTTTACAGCTCGACCACGGCTTTCTTCTTTTTCTCATCATGACTTAAAACTTCAGTTGCCATTTCTACTGCACACTTTTTAATCAACTCGGCATCAGCAAAGGGCTTCTTAGCTTTCGTCAGGGTCCATGAAACTTCAGTGATGCAGCTGTAGCGCTCTCTTGTTGACTTATTCATAGTAGAAACGGACTGCTTGTACGACGTTAGCATGTTTGCTAGTTTGCTTTTACGCTGATCCGATGTTGTTGGGTAGTTGGTGTTGAAGCTGGCAGCATGCACAGTGTTGAAGTGCCGCTTTAGATTCTCAGCTTTGCTGACAGCAACAGTTTGCATGCATATCCAGCATGTCTGTTTTGCATTGGCATGGTCCAGTAAAATAAAACAAAACTCCTCTGTCCAGTCAGATTTGAACTGGCGGTTCTCCTGGTCAACCTTGCGCTTCTTCACAGAGGCCATTTTGTTCTCGGTTCATTATTTATTGTGACTCACTGGTAATATTTCGCTTTGCTAAGGCGGTCGGCTAGTTGGTGACTGACAGAGTCGAGGATGAATCGGCGCAGGTCTTCCGTGTACATGTGCAAAAGGGCAATACGGGTCAAGTGTACAGTGTGGAAGGAGGTCAAAATAGAACCAAACACAATTCATTTCACCTTATGGCAGTTTATTACATGATGTCACTGGGTCCGCACGGGCCGGACACTTTGCCACTAATTGGGGATGGCTGCCATACAGGGACCGTACAGTAGAGCTGCACAATATATCGTTTGAGCATCGTCATCGCGATGTAAGTGTGCACAACAGTCACATCGCAGAGCCTGCGATGTAGGAGACAAATGAACTTATCTAATTTCAAGGGTACCTATCACACACAGTGCATGCAGACTCTGCATGCGCAAGCCACCAATCACATTAGTTCTTAATCAGTGCCGAAGCAGACCACGCCCCTTCACATGGAGTTAGTCGCTGCTAACAACATTAAAAATTGAGCAACAATCAAGAGAAAACTCGGTGCCAAAAAGAAAAGCAACGTCGCTTATCTGGAATTATTTCGGCTACAAGAAGGATGATATTGACCAAACACGTGTTCTGTGTCGACAGTGTGTTGCATCTGTTTCCACAACGAGAGGTAACACAACTCATTTGTTTGACCATTTACCACACAGCTCAGTGTGACAAAAAGAGGTAAGATCAGTTAATTGTCCAGAAGATAGCAGCAGTGCAGCATAACATAAAGTGATGTTCAGGTCATCTGATGAAAATTCCTGTATTTTTTCATATCACAATATATATCGCAGGGTTAAAAAAAATCGCAATGTCAGTTTTTTCCAATATTGTGCAGCCCTACCGTCCTGCCCTTAGCAGAGGGCCTCCGACCCCGTACTCCTGAAGCACCTCCTACAGAATGCCATGAGGGACACTGTCAAACGCTTTCTCCAAGTCCACAAAGCACATGTGGACTGGTTGGGCAAACTCCCATGAACCCTTGAGCACCCTGCGGAGGGTATAGAGCTGGTTTAGTGTTCCACGCCACGGCCAGGACGAACACTGCATTGTTTCTCCTGAATCCAAGGTTCGACTATCGGCTGAATTCTCTTCTCCAGTATCCTGGAATCTACTTTGCCAGGGAGGCTGAGGAGTGTGATCCCCTGATAGTTGGAACACGCCCTCCGGTCCCCCTTTTTGAATAGAGGGACCACCACCCCGGTCTGCCGGTCCAGAGGCACTGTCCCCGACTGCCACGCAATGCTGCAGAGACGTGTCAGCCAAGACAGCCCCACAACATCCAGAGACTTGAGGTACTCGGGGTGGATCTTATCCACCCCCGGTGTTTTACCACTGAGGAGCTTCCGAACTACCTCAGTGACTTCAGCTTGGGTGATGAATGAATCAACCTCTGAGTCCCCAGCCTCTGCTTCCTCTATGGAAGGCGTGTCAGTGGGATTCGAAGTATTCCTTCCACCGCCCGACAATGTCTCCAGTCGAGTTCAACAGCTCCCCACCTCCACTGTAAACAGTGTTGGTGGAGGACTGCTTCCCCCTCCTGAGGCGCTGGATGGTTTGCCAGAATTTCTTTGAGGCCGACCGGTAGTATCTGACAATAAATACATGCATTTTATAAATCATAATTAACCTTCTGGTTTGTTTTGGGTTCTGTCCTCAGGGGAATACTCTTAAAACTGTAAATTCAACATTGTTATTATTGCGTATTATATTATTATGTCTCCCGGACTGCCTTTTTCCATCTCCAAATATCTCCAGATTACGCCCTGCATTAACGCAACACTCCACAGAAGTCCTAGTCAACGCTCTGGTCACATCACACATTGACTACTGCAGTGCAGAGGCAGGCATCCCCAACAAACTCATCGACTGACTACAACTGATCCAGAACACTGCAGCACGGATTATCTCACGTTCTAAGTCCACTGAACATGTCACTCCCCCGCGGATTCAACTACACTGGCTCCCTGTTTCACAATGGATTACCTTTAAAATCTTGCTACTAACATTTAATGCTCTGCATAATCTATCTCCTCCTTACCTCACGGACCTGCTTGCAACCTACACCCCCTCTCGCTCCCTGCGATCTTCATCAGCAGGTTTACTGGCACCACCAGTCATCAAACTCAGCACAATGGGTGCCAGGGCTTTCTCCCAAGCTGCACCCAGACTCTGGAGCTCCCTCCTGCCTCACATCCACTTACTGGACAAAGCTGCTCTGAAAACACATCTTTTTATACTAGCCTACTCACTCTAAAACGGCACCTTATGTTTGTTTGTAAATGTTGATCTTAACTCTTGAGCTGACTCTGCTCTATCAAATGTTTTTATTGTTGACTATGCTGCTGTTTTTATTAATGCTTGTTGTTTGATTGTTTTGTACTTGATGTAAGGCGACCTTGAGTGCCATGAAAGGCGCCATCAAATAAAATGTATTATTATTATATTATTATTATCATTATTATTATTATATATATCGTGATAATTATTGAATAGATTGATATTTTAAAAAAAACATGGTGATAAGACTTTTGGCCGTATCGCCCAGATCTAGTGTCAATACATGATTTTTTACTTACTCTCAATACTGTGAGTGACCACTGGGCAGAACCGCCGTCTCCACGTCGACATAATGGACTGAAACAGTAAAACTACAGTCTGATGATATTATTATTATTGATAATAATAATAATAATAATAATAATAATAATAATAATAATAATAACGCATTTTATTTAAAGGCGCCTTCCAAAGCACTAATACATCTGACGTTTCTGCAGAAACCAGCTGTGTTTGATTGGGTCCCACTGATCTGATCCGCTGTAGAGCTGCAGCCATTAATCCAACCATAAATCAATCAGGAGCAGCGGGAGGAGGTCATTGACCCACTCACCTCCGTGTTTCCTTGACAACTAGCACTGAATAGTTTTCACTTCCTGGTGACAGAGTGAAAGAATAAGTAGAGAGAAAGATGAATGTTTCTGTTTGTTTTAATTGTGTAGTTGACACATATAATCAGCTGTGGATCAATCAGCTGTGAACTATATACATGTAAATGAATGTGCAGTATGAGTCAGGAGTTCTTCTATACTGTCAGTTTTCCGTACAGTAACTGGGTGGTGTAGTTGGTGGCTCCTCCTGGTCGGGCTGTGGGTAGAGGTGGAGACCGGCCGGGGTCAGAACTCCACGAGGAGAGCTGGTTCTGGTTCAGACTTTGTGTCTGTCAGCTTCTTGGAAACAGATTTTGTGTTCAGAAGCAGGGAGGAAGTGTGGGTCACATTATTTTGTTAAAAATATCTTCACTTCCTGTTTCAGCACACAGAGACACACCCAGTCAGCTTAGAATCAAACGCACCTCGCACACCTCACAGGGGTGGAGTTCAATATGTCATAGATAGATATAGAGATAGATATAGATAGATAGATAGATAGATAGATAGATAGATCTAGATAGATCTAGATATATCTAGATATATATATATATATAGATATACATACATATATACATACATACATACATACATACATACATACATACATACATGTATACATACATGTATATATATGTATCAATACCCTGTGTGTGTTTGTGTGTGCACAGTGTTCTGATGATGGCGCGACAGGAAGTGATCAGTTTGTGTCTCTGTTGTGTTTCAGGAATCGACTTTAAAATCAGGACGATTGAGCTCGATGGGAAGAAGATCAAACTGCAGATATGGTGAGTCTGAACACTGAAACCTGATCAGTGACGATCAATACGTCAGAGCTGGTTTATATGTTCAGAGCTTCACTCTAGGTGTTTTGTGTGTGCAGGGACACAGCAGGTCAGGAGAGGTTCAGGACCATCACCACAGCCTATTACAGAGGAGCCATGGTAAGACACGCCCCCCACTGCTAACCCCTCTGCTATTGGACAGATGGTGTGTCAGTCATGTAGAGCTGTGGCCTCCTTTAGAAAGCTTTCGCACGACAAAAAGGAAATGTAAAGAAAAGACAAGTGTTAATGTATCAAAAGTCCGTTCTCAGATGAGATCTCAGGGTGGAGATCAGCAATCGTGATCACTGTGTGATCGATCTGATCAGTAAACATAAATACTGGTCTGTGTGTAACGCTGCATGACAGACAGACAGACAGGTGGATCACTGAGAGATCAGTGTGGTCACCAACACGTTCCATGGTGTTGCTGGAGAACAAGCGTTGTCACGGTGACGAACGAACGATGGAGCTCAGCTGTGACTTGGCGTGTTCTAGACGTACGTGTGGAGCGAACCAACAAACGAGCACCGACCAATGAACACAATTAGCAAGTTCACATGAATTCATTAATTCAGTCAATCAGTTAATTAGTTATTAGAGTATTTAAGGAATGAATTCATTGATTATTTACTTAGTTCATTTTACCATCCTAATTCTGATCATATATGATCTGATCATTCTGTGAATAATTAGTCCAACATAAAAATAAATACAACATCTGGAGTTTCTGATAAGGAATTTCAAAATAAAAGCCCACTTAATAGTCAGATATTTTCAGTATTTCCCTCAAGTTCAGATCCACGTTAAGAGAAGACAACCTGTTTCAACAGACTTGTTTCACTTCAGACTGATAGTACTCCACCTCAGAGACTCACTCAAATAATACAAGGAAGTTCTGATGTGGATTTTCAAAATTAAAGCCCTCTAAAATGTCAGATTTTTGCTGAGATTTCCCTTTAATTTCAGATTTCCGATAAAAGGAAAATACCTGTTTCCACAGAGTAATTTCTGTTTGGATTGACAGTACACCACTTCAGAGACTCACTCATGTAATAACAGGAAGATCTGACGTGGAATTTCTAAATTTCCTTTCAATAGAAATCTGAAATCTATCAATCTGAATTTGAGGGAAATATTGAAAATATTTTACATTTCAGAGGGCTTTAATTTTGAAATTCCAGATCAGAACTTCCTGATATTACATGAGTAACTCTCTGAAGCGGAGTACTGTCAGTCTGATGTAAAATTAGTCTGTAGAAACAGGTAGTTTCCTCCTGATTTTATCAAAACTAAGAGAGAAATATCATAAATATTTGGCTATTAGGGGGCTTTTATTTTTGAAATTCCTCATCAGAAACTCCAAGGGAAGTTAAGGCTTCAATGTGATCAGAATTAGGATGGTAAAATGAATAAGGTCAATAATCAATGAATTAATCCCTTAAATGCTAAATTAACTGCAGGTTGCCTTCTGTTACTGCAGTACCGTGATATTGACTTTATACAGGCACCACCAAATAACTGGGGGCTAGGTTGACCGGCTCGAGCGCAGTGACGTCCGTCTGCCTCCGTCAGTATACTGTCAGTATATTGATCTATATTAGCCTGTTAGCAAACAAGCTGTTGGGGTTCTAACTGACTCGATGGCCACTGACGCCACCGTTATGAATTTAAATAATAATATAATATTTTAATATAAAGTCGTACTTATAAACCAACAGGATTTGTTTTCTTTCATTCAGTAGTCGACATAACTTCCTGCTCCACAGTGACGGAGGCGAGCTGGACTGTCTGTCCATCTCGTAGAAACAGTCAAGTTTCCGGTATCGTTACAGATCTCATATTTGTCTTTGCACATATTAAGAACAAAGCAGCTTTTATTGCCCTAAAACCATCCAGTCAGAAAGAAGAAACTGAGGAATTTATTGATGGTCCTTCAGTCCGCCTCAGCGCAGCGGCAGGTTCTGGGAGGCAGCTAACGGCCCTCCTGCTGCCAACACCGGGTCAACCTGAGGAAGAGACGCCGCCCGTGAACGTCTGTCCAACTTTAAACTAACTTCACCGCCATCACAAACCAACAACACAGCGAAGCTGCCAGGTTCACTGATCAAGCCTTTCATAGTATTATTGATCCATTCACAGAAGTAAGCGGGTTAACTTGGATTATTTTTTGTTAAGTGGAGTCTCAGTGAACAACAGCTGGAGTTAAACTGTGTTCAGGGGTGAATGCCACCAACTGCTCAGACACTTCCTGTTAAGTCACTTCCTGTCCTTTGTGTTGCAGGGCATCATGCTGGTGTATGACATCACCAACGAGAAGTCCTTTGATAACATCAGGAACTGGATACGCAACATTGAGGAGGTAGGCCCCGCCCCTCTGACATCACATGACAACATGTGAGTGTAGATAATCAGCTGGGGTCCGTTTCACAAAGCAGGTTTAGTGAAAACTCTGAGTCTGTTAACCCTGAAATGAGGGAAACTCTGAGTGTTCCGTTTCACAAAGGGAGGTAACTCAAACCAGAGAAAGAGGGGTAACTCCAGCCTGTTTCACAGAGAGAGGTAACTTAAGCTCTCGGTCAGTTACCATGGTAACATACTCTGTGAAACTAACCTGGTCGGGACCAGGTTTTTCTCAACAAACCTCGAGTTTCTCTCTGTCTCCGCCCTCTTTCAGCCACACACGGTATTTGATTTCCTCATTCATTCAGTCAGCAGGCGAGTTTTGGTGTAGTATAGTTCTCATTGATCATTGCAAAAATCAGTCAGTAGGCGTAACGTTACATTAAAAGTTATATTAGGTGGCGACTATTTTCACTACCATGGCATGTCCTGTTGATAATGATCCCGTGGATGAAGGTGCAGCATTACTGCGCAGAGAATTAAATATTCGTCGGGAGATGATTATCAGACGCGCATAGATGTTCTTGCATTTCCAGACAATTATCTTTTTGAGCGGTACCGTTTCACGTCACAGTCCATCATTTACATACACAACCTAATCCGTCCTTACATTTCTAACATTACCAACCGAAGTCATGCTCTCACATCCCAGCAGATATTGTGTGTTGCGCTGCGCTCTTTTGCAAATGGGAGTTTTTTTATACAACGTCGGAGATGCAGAGCACTTGAGCAAGGCAACTGTATGCAGAGCGGTCAGAAAAGTGTGCCTCGCCCTGAAACGGCTACTACCATCTTTATCATTTTCAGCTCCTCTGCCTCCGTTAGAGGTGGCGGTGCTGGGCCACCACCCGTCTGTGTTAGTTTAAATAGGCTTCATTATTTAACAGAACATGATATAGATGAGAAGACATTTATGTGTGTGAAAACAGCATTATGTTGGGGATAAAACAACTGACAGTCAAACAGGCACTTAATATTTACTTTACAATGTAAAACATGATCAAAATGAGGAACCCCCATGAGATTATGCCGAGGTCTTACCTGTTTGAACAATGTTTTTATGTTTCAACTTAAGCTGCAGCCAAGTGCGCTTCTCAGCCAGGGTTGCACCTAAATGAAATAAATTAATAGGCTACCACTCAAGCAGTTTCCCCCTGTAATATTGTGATTGCAAAGGACTACATTTAAACTTACGCACTGACCCGAGCACCAATGTTCTCCCACGCCGTCTCCCTCTCTTTTGTGTTACACTTCCTTCTAAAAACGTGCTCAAACTCACCGTATGAGTGCATTAATATTTCTAATTCCAGTGGGGTGAAAAACGTAGCCCTCCTCTTCCCCGTTGCCATGGTGACTCGTCGAATCGGGGCTCCACTGATGCCGTCTTTAATACTTGTGGTGCACGTGCTTAACTCCAGGTTAAACTACTCCGAGTTGATCAAACTAACTCAAATCTGCTGTTCTGGAACCGAAAACTCAGAGTTTCCTATCTCAGAGTAGATCAACTCAGAGTTCAGGGTTAGACTCAGAGTTTGTTGAACCTGCTTTGTGAAACAGACCCCAGGATGTCTAAAACATCCAGCAGCACTCGTCAGTGTTTATACGTGTGTATACAAGCGCACACACACACACACACACACACACACCATAGTTATTTAAAGTGACTTGGTTCTTTGTCTTTTGTTGAACTTCACTATAAACAAACAGCAGCTTCATCACATTTGCAATATGACGACTTAATTTGATCACCTGATGGAGACAAATAACACCCAAGTCACTGAAACGTCTTCATGTTTGAGATTTTTAATGGTGAGTTGGCGTCCACGGTAACGTCCTCCACGTTTGTGTCTGCAGCACGCGTCTTCAGACGTGGAGAGAATGGTTCTTGGAAACAAATGTGACATGAACGACAAGAGACAAGTGTCCAAGGAGAGAGGAGAGAAGGTCAGTGTCCTCCATCTTTAACCTGTCTGCCTCCATCACTGACACACTTAATCCAACAGCAGTTTATTGTCCGTCTCTTCTCATCGTTCAGCTGGCGATCGATTATGGGATCAAGTTTTTAGAAACCAGTGCAAAGTCCAGCATCAATGTGGAGGAGGTGAGACACCAGCAGACCAACTCCAGCACAGTTCAGAGTGAAACACTATAAATCCTCTGACGCTTTTATTCCTCCACAGGCCTTTTTAACTCTGGGCAGAGACATCATGACCAGACTGAACAGGAAAATGGTGAGTTTGAGCTGAACTGTTATGGATCCAGTAAGCCCCGCCCACTCTCCCTCTGATTGGTTGTATATAACAGAGTGAACAGTTGTACTTTAAATTCTCTCTGCTGTGTTTCTGACTGGTGAACCGGTGCCACTCAGCCATCACACAGATCTAAACACTCCTGGCAGAACCTTTTGTCACCAGCTCTCAAGTTAGAAAACAGATTTTCTCACGGTTGTTTTTTAAAGTCATCAGCAGTGATGCTCAGATTTTGAGCTATAGTTTACCCAGTAAACACAGCGACCCCCAGCTCACCATCTAGGTGCTGTATCGTTGTCAACTGGACTTCTTTGACCGCTCATCTAACTGGAGGAGCTGCAGAAACTGTGTGTGGGAGTGTCCTTAAAGAGTTGTTAAGGACACATGTGAGCTCTGAGGAGTGACACCTTTATTAAGCAGCAGACAGATTGGAAATATGGGAGAGAGAGAGAGGGATGTGACATGCAGCAAAGGACCTCCGGCCGGAATCGAACCGGGGTCGGCTGCTTTATATGGCACGCGCTCTAACCACTCGACCACCTGCGCGCCACAACTCATGTGTTTTTGAACAGAGGAGGTGGCCTAAGACTCAGAGCGCACACGTGTCCTTACCGACTCTGTCAGGACACTCCCACACAGTTTAAAGCCCTGCAGAGGCGAAACGTCTTCAACAAACTGAAACAAGTCCAGTTGACTACGATACAGAACTTGGAGGTACCAGGACCTGAATGACTGAGAACTTCATCGACAACAGCTGAACGGGTCGGGAAACTTCAGATTATTAATCTGGCTGATTAATTACTACGTGACTGAAGCTGATTGGTCCGTCACTCTGACCTCTCACCTCTGTGTCTTTCTTCCAGCAGAATGACAACAACCCTTCAGGTGGAGGTGGACCAGTTAAAATCACTGAGCCCGGCTCTAAAAAGAGCTTCTTCAGGTGTTTGCTGCTGTAGGCGGAGCCTGCTGCTGTGGGCGGGGCCTGTTGCTCGAGGAAGACAGGAGACTATGGAGACATGAAGAAAATGTGTCCATAAAAGTCTGTCTGCTTCTCACTGCAGTCAGCCTCTCTAATGGAGGAAGAGGAGGAGGAGGAAGAGGAGGAGGAAGAGGAGGAGGAGGAGGAAGAGGAGGATTGCTTTTTAATTTTACCAAAGCTGGTGTGGAGTCGTGGGGATGTCTCACTGTGTTACACATTTGTTTCTTTGAAATGTTGCAGCAGCACATTCATTTACAGATTATAATGTTACATGCGAAACATTTTGTCTTGATTTTTAAAACCAGTCACAAACATGTCTTAATGAAGAAGCACTGAAATGGTTCTGTTGGTGCCTCTTTAAAAAACTACCTATAAATATGAAATATATATAAAATATACAGATGGTGTTAATGAATCCAATGTGTGATGGTTCGTCTTAACAAGTTTCCATTCTGATGTAGAAACTTGACTTGTAGTTCTGACTGAGGTGAAGATGTTGGACGGCGACTCGTTCACTGTTTTACATGAAGTTATTAACTACGGCAGTAAATGATGTTTTTCTATACTTTTGTATTTTATTTCTTTGAAACCACTCAACGCTCAGTCAGCAGTGATCATTATCGGGACACTGATCCATCAGTTAAAGTGAAACTCGCGCCAAAATGCAACCGAGGCTTTATTTGTGATTGAATATGACTCAAACCTTCGTTGAAAGAGGCACTTTTAAGATTTACCGTAGTTTTAGTTTTCTGAGCGAACTCATTTTCAATGTGAGTGCTACGGGCTCTTTTACGATAGCATCAAAATCTCTCTGTTTAAAACAGTAAGAAGTCTCGACACAACATGAAACTTTGCTGGTAGTATCACCAGGGTCTCTACACATGAACACGAGCATTGACAACATTGTTTGTGTACACAGAGCTAGCAAGCTACTGCTAACATGAGCTGTTCAAAAACCTTCTTTTTAGTAAACTCTGTGTACACAAACAATGTTGTCAATGCTGGTGTTCATGTGTAGAGACCCTGGTGATGCTACCAGCAAAGTTTCATGTTGTGTCGAGACTTCTTACTGTTTTAAACAGAGAGATTTTGATGCTATCGTAAAAGTGCCCGTAGCACTCCCATTGAAAATGAGTTTGACCTGAAAACGAAACTGTGGTGAATCTTAAAAGTGCCTCTTTCAACGTAGTTATGCTTTTACATGAAGGTTTGAGTCATATTCAATCATATGTTCAACCCATTTTGGCGCGAGTTTTGCTTTAAAGACCATCAGCTGGTTAATGATCGTATCTGGAGTGTTTACAGCCTCAGTGTTATTAATGTCACAACAATCTGCATTAACAATCAAAACTTATCACTCATCAATACAGAAGTGACTTATAGTTATTTCTGTTTCATGAAGGAAACCTTATTAATTTTTTTTCTGTTCAAAGTTATGAAAAACAATCAGAACTCATTTGAGAACCATCAGCTGCCAGAGTTGATGATTTAATAATCAATAACAGAAGCTGACGCTGAGCTGTCAGAATCATTCCGTCACATCTTTCTTTGTTTTGTCTGTGAATTCTGTTTAAACTGATATTTTTTACTCTGCGGCACTTTGTAACTCTGCTAAAACATCGCTATGCAAAAATATACATTATTATTATTATTGTTATTCTGAGTGTTTTTTGATGTTTCAGATACATTTTTCAGAAAAATATAAAATTTTTTACTTAAACCTCAAAACTGTTTGATTTCCTTTATTTTTACACAAAGATTCTTTCAGCTGGAAGATTTTCTGCTCTCAATCTTTTATAGATCAAAAATATTCCGTCTATTGATTTTTGTTGATGTGAAACATTTTCATGTTCTACTTCCACTTCCTGCTCTGTGATGTCATCGCACAACAGCTGATCGAACAACTTTTGTTCCAACTATGTTCAGATTTGACTGAAATCAGAAGAGAAACCAAAAAGAGGACGAACGTGTTAATGATTAAAATATAGTTCATGAAAGGTTCACATTCAGAGAGCCAATCAGCTGCTGCTCCTTTCTACGGAGCCCCTTAAGGGACATGGGGGGAAAAAATGATGGGTGAAAAAAAAAAAGATGTCATTTTTGCGAGATCTCGCAAAGACAGTTCTCATCTTTAGCTGACAGGAATTCAAAATAATGACTGTATTTCCAGCTAGCAAACACACATCTCTCTCCTCCCGCCATTGTTGTGTGTGTTTGTGTCGCTGCGTGCTGTTACACGTGAGTTGTGCTCGTGCTGAAAACGTGACTTGTGGCACAC
>NC_044190.1:40826465-40848965 GCF_900880675.1 Sparus aurata | reverse complement strand
TCGGCTGTGTCGAGTGCATTAAGTGCGGCACTTGTTGCATTATTCGTTAAGATAATTCTAAACATATTTCTGTGGTTCAAACAACATGGAATTGTAGTTGAGAACGTCATTTATAACAGCCCACGTATTAAAAAATAAATCAGGCTCGGGCTCATAATTACAGTTAATGGGCCGGGCCGGGCTCGGACACAACGTGCACAGGCTCGGTCATTCGCTCATTTTATCAGATAAATCGTTTGCGTTGTATAATGTCACTTCCCACTACAAAGCAAGCGATTTCATAGGTCAAGCGTGTAGTTTCGCAGACGGAATTCCGCAGACGACAAAGTGGTTCCGGATTTTTTTTTTGCCGCACGAAAGTTCCGCCCCGGTGTGCAAGCTCCCATTATAACCCATGAAATCATTATTTATAAATTTCCGTGCGAATAATCCGCAAGGAAATTCACACTTGGTGTGAAACGGCTTTTACTCGGTCAACTATATATATATAGTTGACCGAGTAAACCTGCCTTTGTCCCTTAATGTCTTGTTAATCTGAATTTTAGTTGTCATTTCTGTTCCGGCGAAATAACTGGAAGTCAAGCAGCCACCATTACTGCGGTGACAGCTCCCAGTCAGGCAGCCTCCGCCAGCCATGCAGTCACTGGTCTGTACAACTCGGTTACGCTCCCCTCTAAGATTACTTCCACATCGTGGTGACAGTGGATGGTCTGCGAATGTCTCACTGATCCCTTCAATATGATGTGATTGTTGTCTAAAAGGCAGTGTAAAATATGGCCGACCCATCCAGAGCTCAGGTAATTTTGACCCTCAATCAGAGACCTGTAATTGCCGTTTTTCTGGTCATCAGTCAGGTGATCAACAAAATATTCTTGAATATCTAAACCAAAACACAAATATGTGGTGTTGTATTTTTTAGCCACATTACCTGTCCATATGATTAAATGTTACTGCTAGCTGACTTCAGCACACATAACATGAGCTATATACACAGTGTTTAATGATACAGTCTCTTATCTCCCTATTACTCTTTCCTGCTTATCACTCAAACAAATGATTAATTCCTAAATTGATATCGGTCTTCATTTAAGATACCTTCATCAGTTACTGAAGGCCACAAACATAATCATCAACTCAGGTATTCATGATGCTGTCATAGAGAGTCAGTTTACAATGACTAACACGTCACTGCAGCAATGGCGCTGCCACAAGATGGTGGGATACTCAAATCACTTGCTGAATTCATCTATAACCCTGACATAAAGGCTCTTAAGTGACCTTGAGCCCTTTTCTGTTGTCTAAAGTGTAATAGCCCCAAAACTTTCTGTTTGGATAGTCCTGTTTGGGTGGGCCTTAATCTTATGGCTGACACCTTGCTGGCTACTTCTCAGCTTCAAGCTAGTGGAACTAACAAAAGATGGAGGAAGAGTGGAAAAAATGTACTTCAACAAGTTAGCAGGAAGGCAGCTAATGGGACCTAGTAATTGTAATAAATCCTGTGTTAAAAACTGAACAGAGACATGCAGCGTTCGTTTCCCCCTTTTGTATGCAGTTGTATGGATATTGAGCAGCGAGTAAAGTCTGCCTGCTGACTTAAAACAACTTATTATATCACTACCATGATCTTAAAAGGAAAAAATATTCATGACATCCATATAAATACCATTACCGATAGGTAGATTTTTCATGTGACAGGTGTGGATAAACCATCAAACTGGTCTAGGACGGTTAATTAACAGACTTCAGTCAGCAGGCTGTGTGTTGTAGAAAGCTTAAGTTGTACCAAAATCATTAGTATTTGTTGTTTCTTTGGTCTGGTTAGTGGCAGACTTAATTTTTTCTTTAAGTTGTTTAACATTCTTGATTTCTAATATTACTGCACTGGAATAAAAACAAGGAAGATCATGTTACTGCATGGGTTGCTGTCTATATTATGGAAGTAGCAGCTGATAGCAATTTTCCCCCACAAACAGGTAACTGGTGAGGATGGCAGATTTGTGTATGATCACAAATTATAAACACCAGAGATAAACCAGATCTGAATCGTACATACAGTATCTATAGTGAGAGAGGTGTATTAACAGAAGAGGGTGGGAAACACAGCCAGCTGAGCACAAGGCGCCAGTGTCTGTGTTGAGAGTTCACAGCCGAGGAGAGCACTGAAGGTGGGGGAGGGGTGAAACTTAACAAGCTGTTGAGTTTTTCAAATTAACTCCAAAGTCAGGTTTTCACTTTCAAAATGAGGTGGCAGACCTAAATATTAAAATCACAGTATCAGGAGCTCAAAGATATATTATAATTATACATACATTACATATAAAATAAATTTTGCACAAATCACAAAAAACACAACTGTAAGATGTTAATTCGATATAAAACATGTAAAACTCTCAGTTAAAAACAAACAGCATAAATTAAAGAGCAAAGTTCTGCTGGGATCTTTCTCTCAACTCAAGCCGAATTCATGCAATATAACTTGGTCCCTGCAGGGTCACGGTCAGGTCAGCAGAGCTGTGAGGGCAGGGAAGGGGGGGAGGGGGGCACCAGTGACCGCACCTGGCAGCTAATGCTGCATTCTCTGATGATTATAAACAAAGTCCTTCTAGGCAAGTCATGCCACTCGGCGGCCATCTTGGCGACGCCTTGAAAAGCCCAAAGAGACCAGACCCCTATCTAAATGAATGGAGGCATGGTCAAATCCACCCTTTAACGTGATAGCAGGACGGAAAAAACATACAGACATGCTCGCCAGTGAAATAAGATGCACATAAAAACCAAAAAACATCGACTTTACCGTAGAAATTATGTTTAAAACGCTCTTTTCCTACAGGGAGAACTCCACTGCGCATGCGCACAGATTTACGACACCAACGTCAATCGTACGGCTGAATCTGTGCCGGCTGTTGTGCTCTGGGGCTGTGTCCGAAATCACCCACTCATTCCCTACTCCGTAGTCACTACATAGTGAGTCCAACATAGTGCACTATATAGTGAGCTCAACGGCAGAAAGAAAAACGGACTTTCGGACACTACTCCGGTGCCGTTAATGACTCTACCAGAGACGTTCTCGCTGTCGTAAAAACTACTTGTGCGCATGCGCTGGTGAAACAACATGATTGGGCTATAATTTTCCCGGTTCGGCTGTGACAACGCAGGTGATTGGCTGTTGGTGAAAGGGGCGGGATATGCGCCATCTTCGGCATCGCAGATTTCCCCATTCAAAATGATCAGAGTGATCTGTCTCTACAATAGTAGAACGTCTCTGTTATAAATATTAATTACTCCTTATATACAGGTCGGCACCAAAACACACAATGGATTTTGTAATAAGTGTTTACAGCTGCTGATGTATGTAACGCTGTTACTGTGATGGTACATGACAGTTAAATATTGAATCCTTCCATGATAACCAGACCCTGACATGTAAATATGACATCTGTGTGAATAAAAAGCACCAATGTCATTTTTATAAATGCACAGCCAGCTGAGCACAAAGCGCCAGTGTCTGTGTTGAGAGTTCACAGCCGAGGAGAGCACTTAAGGTGGGGGAGGGGTGAAACTTAACAAGCTGTTGAGTTTTTCAAATTAACTCCAAAGTCAGGTTTTCACTTTCAAAATGAGGTGGCAGACCTAAATATTAAAATCACAGTATCAGGAGCTCAAAGATATATTATAATTATACATACATTATACATAAAATAACTTTTGCACAAATCACAAAAAACGTAATTGTAAGATGTTAATTCAATATAAAACATGTAATACTCTCAGTTAAAAACAAACAGCATAAATTAAAGAGCAAAGTTCTGCTGGGATCTTTCTCTCAACTCAAGCCGAATTCATGCAATATAACTTGGTCCCTGCAGGGTCACGGTCAGGTCAGCAGAGCTGTGAGGGCAGGGAAGGGGGGGTGGGGGGGGGCTTGCACCTGGCAGCTAATGCTGCATTCATGAGAAATGGGGATTTGTACTATTTCACCTACAAGTTGCTGAGTAATAGAACGTCTCTGGAAATATTTAATTTAATGTCTTGGAATGCTGAACCCCTGTAGGTATAATGAAACATTTAAAGTTCATATAACAATTGCGACTCTTTCGGAGACCACAAAAGAAAAATGAAATATGAAGTTTCAGAAAAAGGTAATGCACTTTCCTGACGTCTGTGAATGCATCGTTGACACCATGGCTCATCAGCGCAAGCTGCAGTGGATTGAGAGACTCATGCAGCAGCACCAGGACAGCGAGTGACGGTACGAAGAGGAAATAACAGTAAAGAACAAAATGGAGCACGAGAAAACACAACAACTATTACAGGTAAGACTTTTTAACCGGCGACTCATGTTTTGGCTCTGCCTTTCTGTCTGTCTCCGTAGCTTTAGCTTTGTAGCTAACCTTAGCATTAGCTTAGCTTTCCTTGTCCGTCAACATTGTGTCAGGTGAAGTTCAACGTTTTTTCCGCAGATATCGTCTGTTATTTGAAAAACATTCCAAAGTATCTTTTTCTTGTGCTTGGGTGTCACACGTTTCACTGCAGTACAAAGACAAATTTAAGGAAAAAAAAAAAAAAATCTAAGAGGAACTATAAGTCCAGTCGCTTTTCCGCTGTTTTTCTATCGCCGTCCGAGTGGCCATGTGCATTTGTTTACAACGAAGCTGGCGAAAAATCAATACATGGAGCAGTGGATAACGTTATACGATATTACGACGTGTATGTTTATGTAGTCTTAAAGCTCCGGTCTATGATTTGAAAGATTTGAAAAAAAGCATCTCCCCCCTTTTTATCAATCTCTGCATGGAGACCCAAACACCCCCTCCCGCAACAAGCTACATGAGCAAGCAAGGTAGAGTAAAGATGTCAGATTCACAGCTTAAGTTATTACAATGCACATTGAAACTACCGTAAATCTTGTAAGTCATTACAATGTCCGCAGCTAAGCCCCACAGCCAAGTTAGCATAACGTCATTATCAGGTTACAGCTACGCTACAGCTATGTAAGAAATTACTCTTTATCAACAGCTAAATTAGCTCAGGTACCGTAATAACAAGGGAAAGGCTAACAAGAAACCAAGAGACTAACAGATGCTGCCGTTAGCTTTAATCATAACGATCGCTTTCACATTGTGGATGAAAACTAAACCTGCATGAGCCTCGGACCAGCTGTGTGTGTCCCAGCTGTTGTCTGAGTTGCACCGCGACCGCGACACAAACGTGCCGTTAACCATAATCTCTTGTTTATGATCAATAAGACACACAAATACACACATCGGAAAGAGTGGCCGAGGGTTTCATTCATCTCACTTGCATTACTTGCTGCTTCATTTAGCTGCCACGAGCAAATAAATAGGCTGATTTGGTGTAAACATGATAGCAAAGTTGTTGTTAGCTTACAATACTGACATAGACATATAGAGATAGACGCCTCATTGAGCTGGTTCGCCCGCTGCTGCGATAAGTCAACGTTGCCGCCATATTGGAGGAGGCAGATCCGCCCCGTGGTCTAATACAAGTAAATGGAGTGAACTAAATAAAGCTCCTTTTACAAAGTGATATAAGTTAATGTCTCTCATTTACACATTCACATAGGCACAGATATATTTAGGAAACAGCGAGGAACCAAAAACAACGTCTGTAACGTTCTCTGATGATTATAAACATTAACTACTCCTTATATACAGGTCGGCACCAAAACACAGGATGGATTTTTTAATGTTTTTTATGAGTGTTTACAGCTGCTGATGTATGTAACGCTGTTACTGTGATGATACATCACAGTTAGATATTGAATCCTTCCATAATAACCAGACCCTGACATGTAAATGTGACATCTGTGTGAATAAAAAGCACCAAAGTCGTTTTTATAAATACAGTGATTTTTGATGATCTTAGTACTAATAACAATCAAGGCGACCAAAAATTAACAAAGTCTGCAAATCAAGATCAGAAAATGCAGCAGCAGTGAGCCTGCTTTCTTTTTTTCAGCAGTATGGAGATATACTCCACGACAGAACATTATAACATATGATAATGTATACAGTAACATTTAATGGTATTAAAAAACGTAAAGTTGCAATAGGCTACTATTATAAATATGCACCATATATAGTTTTTATTATTAGTAGAAGTAGGAGTAGTACTATTGTTCTGCATATTCTTGACTTTGAATGGGAGCTTCTGTAATGCTGCAGTTTCTCGTCGGGCATCAATGAAGTATTTTGATACTTGTTTCATTAAACTCAAATTTAATGAAACAAGTTGACGGTATGGTAGAAAGATGTCACATTTACATGTCAGGATCTGGTTATTATAGACGCAGATTGAATATTTAACTGTATCATCACAGTAACAGTCATGTAGTTAACCATAACAATTACTCCGGAGCTTTTTAATTGAGGGAAAAATGTAGCATAGCCACAGGAAAATCCTGTTGCCTCTTTAGGTTGCTCGTGTAGCAGTAGATTTTGTCCATTTGTCAATTATTGTGATTTACTGATATGCTTACTAAATATAATATCTGTATAATATTTGTAGTCGACAGGTTTTTGATTCAAGGTGCTGTTAAAATTGACCTCATATGGTCAAGCATTTTTCCTCTGATTGAACTCTTTGATAACATCGTTGAATTTGAGTTTATCTATGCTATGTTTTTCAAGAGTTTTGTTTACTGGTATATTTAATATTCTACTGTTTGCCAGAGATGATGAAGAAAAAGGAGGAACAAGAGGAGGACGGAGATGAAGAAGTGGTATGTATTCATTTTGACCTGCACAAACTCTATGAAATGAAAACTGTCTTTGATCCTGTGTCCACGCTTTTTTTTTAGGTTTTTTTCTTGGTATTTGCCAGGTTCATGTCATAAGTTATTGTCAGAGTATATTTGCCTTAAAATGTGTGTATTTTCTCTTCCTGTCAAAATGAATTTTGACTTTTAATGTCTCATCCATTACTGCAGAAATTCTGTCACTTCCCGTCTTTTTGTTTCATAAACAGTACACTGCCCTGAGATGGGTCAAGTTAGGATTTTTTGTACTGAATGTTTCAGATAAAAAGCAAAACAATTCATATTAATTTATATTCAAAAAAATGAAGAGAGGTCCACAATAACCTGACAGGCTATTAATACAATTAATATTATGTGTGTGTTGTAAAAAAGTTGAGACTAAATGTTGCTGTTGGAGGACAACAAGTGATTTGGTGAATTGTTAGTATGTTCTTGTGTTTTGAAAATTTGTGCTAGTGTTCTGTTTAGAATATGACATTTTGAGGATTAAATTAACTTTTAGGCAGTTGTAGGAGTGCTGTGTGTCAACAGTTTAAAAATTATTTAATCTGTTAATTTCTTTCAGGATGCCTGTTGCACCGATGCATCCGAGTCCAGTCATGATCTGGAGAGCAGTTACGTGCCATCATCTTCTTCATCTTCAGGGGCAGAGGAACCCGAGGGTAAAACAAAATCTACACTTACAAAACCAAGGAAAACTGGAAAACTTGCGGTTTCTGCTACCAAAGCAGAGAGAAATTGTAAACCTGTTACACAATAAAGTAATTTGTTTGAAATGAGTTTGAGTTTCATAATATCTTACGACATTTCTCTAAGACTACTAAATGGCACCTTCGGGTAATTCCAGTACACAGAAAAATATGTTTTCAATAAATGGGGGTTTACAAGGAGGACAAGTTAATAATTACATATAATATGAATGATGATAGAAACTAGTCAATGTAGTGCCTTTCGGAAAAACCAAAGGTTGCTTTACAGTGTAACAAAGGGGGAGAAAACCAAACAACTAATTAGGAACCTAAGAAAGCATCCTGCTTTTAATTGTTATTGAATACAGTTATTACACGGCTCTATTGAATGCTTCGCTCTGAATGGTCGATCGCTGTGTTCTATGGTCTGTTATTTCTGCATAATATATCTTGTCAAGTATAACAGACCATTGCTAGGGACACAGCTCTGATCAGAGGAGCACAGAAAATGGTAACTATGCAGGATATTTTCCTCATGTTTAATTTTTACCTTCAGTAAACAGCTTGGGACTAACTGTGAAGTTGAATAAATGACTTGTAACTTGTTTCAGAGAGAGTGGAGGCTTGAAAATCAAACCTGCATGATCAGAGGCTCGTACCCGGTGCACAGCTCTCCTCTCATCTCAGTAGCCGTTTTTAGACAAAGCAGCGAGGTGCCAATTTGCCAGTCCTTTTCACGGCACAGTCTGCATTTTTAGACAGAGGGCGGCAAATCGGGGGTCTGTTCTGGTCCGCCGATTTTCCGCCTCGCAGGGTACACTTATTTCCACCTCGACTGCTATCTAAAAACGAGGCGGAAATGTGCCGGCCTCTGCGTGAGGTGGGTGGAGGTGTTGATGACCTGCACTGTTGTGCGACCCACAGCCGGGGAGTTTGACAGGCCGGCACATTGCTGCACTTACCTTGGAGCAAATGTGCCGCCTTTTCTATCTATCTACGACTCCCCGACACACGTAAATGCAAATGTAAACTGTAATCTCTTGTTTATGACAGATCAGGCTACACAGATCGTAACATGTATATGATAATCCATCGATCCACTGATTATCAAGGGCTTTGTTGAAAACAAATGCACACAACCGGGAGGAGGTTCAGCAACACAGGAGGGGAGACGGGAGAAGAGATCGGATTTGCAGATTTGCTAACTGATGCAATTTATAAATTGACAAATTGTATTTTCATCAACATTATATTTCAAATTAAGTATTTCACTTGTATACCGTGTAATAAGCCAGCTAATGTGGAGTTAGTCGGACAACCTATTGGGGTATATAGATAGATTTTTTTATATAGTAGATTAAAACTAAGGACCTCTAATTAAAATTCAACTGTGCAGAACCCCCAAGTTGTAATGCTGGTCATTATTAAGGACAATAAATTAATACATCTTAATAGTCTAACAAAATAGTGAAAATAAAAGCTTTGGACTGAACAACACAACCTTCAGGTTGTTATGTAGCTTTATTGGCATTGTTTGATGCACAGAACATTTAAGATTGTTATTGGACCATTTAAACTTTGATATATTGGTGTTTCAATATGAAATATGTCCATAGACAAAAATAAGTTTTTAACTGGAGAAAGAAACTCCTCAGAGGCCCATCTAACAAATCTGTTTAATGCTGAGTTAACTTTGGCTTGGTGAGGAAGCTTGGAGCTGTGAGGATCGACAGCAACAAAAAACACAAATCTGCCCGGCAACAGGGTTTGGTCCTCACAACTATAGAAGTAAAATAATTATTTTACTTTGTGTTTTCTGAAATTAAAAGTCACATTCTGACTCCCCACTCCCACCTAGTGTTAGATTTATTTTTTGCACCATTCTAGCTATAGTGGAAGTGGTGGTCCTCACAAAGAGCTCCAAGATCAGGGCCCTCACAACTATATAAAGACATGTATGTGTGTGTGTGTGTGTGTGTGTCAGTCAGTCAGTCAGTCAGTCAGTCAGTCAGTCAGTCAGTCATCTGGTCAACTTTGTGCCTTCACACCCCCCTGCTGTGAGGGTGGCACCATCAGTGACTCTACACTGTGCCCACTGCCCAGTAGGCACAGCTTTCATCCAACATGACAGAACCTCCCTCTGCTCTTCCTTTCCCCTCATTTCCCTCTTTTACCTTTGTCACTCTCTTTTTACCTGATTGATCCATCCTTTTATCTTTTTCATCCTCTTCATTTTTATCCTTGGTATAGCTGCTCTTTGTTCTCTCTTTTTTTTTTTCTCTTGCCTTCAATCCATCCCTCTTCTCTCTGTTGCCCTTTGTGGGTACAGCAGTGCCAAGCATTGCCTCCTAGGTAGTAGGGCACTGCCACCATCAGCACATTATATCGGGAGCAAGAGATAGCAGGGACGAGGATAAGATGGGTTCAAGGTAGCAGCATTTATTTATTTTTTATTTTATTTCACCTTTATTTTACCAGGAAGTCCCATTTAGATCAAGATCCCTTTTATAAGAGAGAACTGGCCAAGTTAGCAGAAGAACAGAAAAACAACATGCCTCCTTCACCACATTCCTACTAATGAGCCTAATTTCAGATGTCTTTGCAAGTTAGCATGAAAATGCAGTATACCTAAATCTGTCAAGACCCAAGGTTTATTAAACAGCAACCACTTGGAGGAGTGTGGCTGGTAACTTGCAGAGCTTCGATAAAGAAGGGTACAGAGAAAACTTGGAATTTTACCTAGTAAAGCTTTATAGATAAAAATATACCCATGCTGTTGTCTGCGAGTAGTCAATGATGTCCAACCCACCATTCCTCATATTCTGAAGATAGATTTCGAGGAGAAGTGCTGGAAAGGCAGAGCACGAGTTGAGGAGGGAGTTGTGTAATGTGAGAAGATGAGGAGGGTGCTTCTGCAAACTCCTCCACAAACACTGGATGTGAGACATCGGCATCAGTTATTATAATAGTGCTTTATCAGGGATCCAGACTGCAACCAATTAGTCGCATTATGTGACCATTTTATAAGACGATACGACTAAATGTTATAACTAGTATCACCTGTGTCACTTTCAAATATGCCCCCGTGTGATTTTATTTTTTAATATCGTCTCATATCATAATGATGGCCTAATGCATATGATTATACAGGGACAAGAAACAGTTCTTCATAGCCTTTAACATAGTAAGAGAAGGCAACAAAAATATAGTCTTACTACACTATTTAAACACAATTTAAATTATTTGATATCATTAATGTTTTTTTATAATATCTAATTTTAGATGGTGCTGCAGCTTCGGTTTAAAATGTCATGGAAAATGACTTTCTCTTAAAGCATTAGTGCACACAAAAGAACAGAACATTGTTATTGATGTAAATGTTTATTTATTTCCAAAAGATTTATAAACTTACACAGTTAAGATGGTACAAATTGAAATATATTGAGTTCTTGACTTAAATTAAGTGGTGCTCCTAAATTTTATGCTGGTGCTCTTACAATTTCCAATAAGGAGCATTAGTGCTCTCTTTAATAGTTATGTATCAAACATAACTATTAAAGAGGGCTCCAGGCTTTTTTCTGATCCACTGCCCCAAGTTGTATCAAAGTTACATTGTATCTGAGAGAAACCTCCAAGAAAATAAATAGAGACTTTTTCATGCATTCTCACATTATAGCTTGAAGTAACAGTATATCAATTCATGTTGTTCAATGTTGTGTTTTTATGGTTTTAAACTCCTAAAATGACAGACAACCCTTGTGGGTTCTGATTCGTAGTACAAAAAACAGGCTCTTCAAAGATATGAATATACTTCAAAAGGTCTGTTGCTGCATTGCTACTTACAGCTTTTGTTTATATTCATGCACATGGTGAAAATGCCCAAATGCCAAAGCTATATTTATGCATATTGCTCGCTATGCTCTTTGTTCCAAACAAAAGCTGTGTGAACCAGGTCGAATCTGTGTTGGTGTTAAGTGCAGTCTGTTAGTAAGGAGATATAAGCAGAGACGCATGCGATTAAGAATGGAGAAGATGACACCGAGTCTGGAAAGGGAAGAAGACGTAGATGAGAATGAAAGAAAAAAAAAGTTGTGGGTAGAAGAGCATTTTAGGAGAATACAGCTGAAGTTTTAAATGTAGAGAAATGTGAGTGGATGGAAAAGAGAGGAACGGAGTGTAAAAGCAGCGAGGCTGGCGATGGTGTGTGTAAATGAAGGCGGGCACTGGATGGGCACAAGCCCCCCTACAGTTCACGGTCCCCCTCGCTGAGTTTAAAAAAGCTGGTCTTTGTTTTCCACCTCAATGGCCTCCTCTCTCTCACTAGGCATCTGATCTGATGGCCCTAGTGCATGGAGAGGAGAGGAGAGGAGAGGAGAGGAGAGGAGAGGGTGTGGGAGATGTGAGGGAAAGAGGTAAGGAAGTTAAGATGAGGAAGATAATAAAGGAGGATTTCTCGGGTGGGTTAGGAGAGAGAGAGAGATGGCACATGTTCCTCGCTGCCAGTTGCCCCGAGCTCATAACCGGGTGGCAGGGGTGAGCAGCGTTTGAACGACATCAGGTAAGTCTCAGGTGTGAAGTGAATTCCATGTTTATTGTGTTCACATCACGAGAGAACACTGCAGGTGGTGCAAACTTTTAGCTTGCATACCTTTCTCTCTCTTTGCTGTTGTTTTCCCTCTTCTGAAACAATTTCTGTCATCTCTTGTGTGTGCATTCTATGTAGACTAAATACTTAACATCAATTTGAAAAATGTGAACTTCTTTTTTATTATAATATTTTCCATCCCTAACCCTACTTTTTTGTTAATATTTGACATGTATTACACACTTTATCTTTTACTTTTATCTCATAAAAAATAACTTGAAGCTGGTATCCTGATTGGAAAATGATTAATTTTAGTCAATCATTTACCTTCTCAGCTGAAAATTAAAATGACCCCCAACCCTGCCACATATGCTACCAACAACTATTTCTGTAGGGCACAGATTTGACACTCACGTTGAGTCCTGGGTTTCTGGATTGGGTCAGTATGGGAGCATATTGTACGTATGCTGTGTGTTTATTTTTAAAAATCACAGATGCCTGCGCTGCCAGTTCGCTCTGCCTGTGTTAAGACCATCAGTAACCCGTGCCAATTAAGAGTTTAAAACTTCTCTCGCTCTGTTTTGTGAGCAGATAGATGATGACAGAGGCCAATCAGCAGCTAATTACTTCAATCTAGAGCTGGGTTGTTTCTCTGAGGGAATGTGCGCTGCTGGAACAGCGAATGTTTGGATCTGTGAGGGTCGCGCATTTGTAACTGTCTGCACAGGGATGCGTTTATCCATATGCATGAGATGGGAACTATTATGATGTGAGTTATGGTCAATACTTGTGTGTGTGTTTGTTGAAAAGAGAAAGTATATTCTTTTTTTCTTTAACAGTTGCAGTTTTTTGTTTGTCAGGCATGATTGGCTCACCACTGACCTTGGTGGCAGTGGGGGGGCTTTAGCGCTCCTTGAAGAAGAAAAGAGGCTTGGGCCGCCCGCTGTAAACAAAGTTGACTTGCCGACAGATGGATTGAATGACAGAGAGGCTAGCTGAGCCAGGAACGGCCCTGGCAGCATTGCACTGAGCAGAGAGAGAGGGAGGGAGAGAGAGAGAGAAAGAGAGAGATAAAGGGGGGGAGGGCGGGGAGGGGAGAGTAGAGAAGAGGTGGCCAACAGGAGAGGAGGTGTGAACAGGTGCAGGGCGGCTGAAGGAAGAACCAGCAGATGGAGAGAGACACAGCCAGTTTAGTTACAGGAAAAAAAGGGTGGGAGGGAAAAATAGGAGGGAGGAGGGAGGGATGAGAACAGCCGAAAAAAGGATCGAAAGCAGAGATGAGAGCGCTCTGGACGGATAGATGGACAGATAGAAAGAAAGATGGGGCCGGGCGCACAGTGAACTAGTGGCGAAGGCTGCATCAGGCTGCCTCTGCGTTGCATTGGTTTGTGTCATAAAGTGAAGCAGCGAGACGAAGGGAGGGGAGTCGAAGAGTGACTGACTCCCATCACCCAGAGGTTTAATAAAAATGTGCTAAAACACATCGAGGTGCACGTGGGAGAATATTGTGTGCTGTCTGCCACACGGAACAATTCAGATGTTCATTGTACGCAGCATCGATGACACGCAGCGCAGCGAATGTTCAATATGTCACTTTATTTTCTCCGCACCGCACTCATCCTTTGTTGGCAGTATCTGTTAGCCAGGCCTACACAAGGCCTCCGTCTCCCTGTCTCTCAGTCACACACACAAAACAAGCACACTCACACATAAAGCAGGGATCGTCTTTGTAGCTCTGCGTATCAAACTGTTTAATGGTAATGTAGTCTGATTGATGCAGTCTATCATAAATAGCTGTGGATCCGCTGGAATTCCTCCACAAAAATGAATCATCACGAGTGTCACCGTTTTGAGCAGTCAAAAATACGAGCGAATAGTTAGCAGTTGTAATTTTATAGTACAGTATCAGTTCATTTCAGTTGAATCTTATGAAGTATCTTCTTAATAAGTGGTTTGAGCTCTTGTTGCATCAGTTTAAATGATTGATTTTAATGATAATTTAAATGGTTATCTGAATATCTTAAAAGATTCATACATTATAAATGTTTTCAAATTTCTGGAGATGCTGCTGATATTAGCTCCAACTAGTCAAAGACAAATCTGTAATTGCCTGATTTATACATTTACATTTAAAACAAGATTTATATAAGATTTTTCATAATATTGTTTATATTTATGAAAACTGCCACGCGTATATCAGTACAGATACAGATGGTCCTCTGTGACAGAAATAGTATTCATCTTCCTCCACAACTCTTCGCACCGATCATCAACGTTTCTTTACAATCACTCGTTTTCTTGTGAACAAAGCATGTATGTTCGTGCTATAGGCTTGGTTCACGATCTGTTCACCTGTATATTAATTTCACACCTGTGTTTTTTTGCAACACAGGAACACTGCAGAGCATAAACATGAATATGCATTGACTTGAGGAATTGTTCTATTTAGTTTTCCATTAGTTTTAATGCATATAATTGATATACATTATATATCTGTCCTTCACTCTTTAGCTTTTAATTGAAAACTGAATGCTTCCAAATAGTAAGTGAAGTTTGAAGTGGGCTTCATCAATAATGTTTGAAATAATAACAACATATAGTCACGTATTCTGTTTTTTAGATGTAAACATAGATTTTTCTTTGTGTGTGTTGTATGTGTTTATGTACACCTTAAGCTTGTCTGAAGGTGTATCCTGGAGACTATGTGTTTTTTGAGAGAGAAAATAGTCTCCTTTCCTTTAGTCCAAACAGCGGTCAGTGGTGTCTGGCTTTGGCAAATGTCTCCAATTCCTCCAAGTCCACCGTCTGACTCCAATTTGTGCTCGTTCTCTGATAAACCGCGGCATTTGGTGGTTCTGGCGTGGGATGCCGGCTGCACCATGGGGTGCTGCAAACTCCGTGCTTGGTCAGGCCCTGGCACCCCACATCTAATGGGCAACAGCTTGAATAGTGCCCACTTAGGCAGGCATTGCAGACTGGGCCCCCTCTTCTTCCTCACCGCTCCAGCCAGCTAGCCAGCCAGCCACCGCCTCTGCCACCTCCCACTTACCCAGCAGCCACTGTACCTGGCCGCAGCCCCAGAGCCATTCCAGCCTACCTTAGGCCCCTGGCCCATGCAGCTCTCGCCATACTTATCAAGCTGTCCTACAGTGCATCAGGCCAGGCATATACAAACAGGCCCAGCTATCCGCTAACTGAACATTCAGTCTATTGCCTCCTAGGCCCAAACAAGAGTTCCTGCCACAGGCAGCAACCCAGAGCCCATTCACCAATTAGCTGGAAGGCAGATTATTGTCCAGGGAGAATTATCCAGCTCCAGCCCCACATATTCAGCCTCTGCTCTACCCGTCGCCCTTAACACTTGCTCCAGGGCTTGGCTCTCTACTGACGACTCTCCTTTGCTTTCTCTTTTTTATGCTTTAATTTGACAGTGCTCATCAGCAGCCATTTTGTGACAGCTTTTTGTAAGTGAGCATGTTGCAATTGATTGGGCATACAAAATGGCGCAGGGGAAAGAACCACATAACTATGGCCTGGACTCTTCTCCCAGACCGACACGTTTACGGACAGCTGCAGACCCTATGAATGTGTTGTAGTATTGTTAATGCTACTCTCGGTAGTCCACGCATAAGCAGAATGAACTGAGGCAAACTAGCGGTAGGCAGATGTACGCACAGGGCTTCCAGTTGCACCTTGTGATGATGAAATTTACGTCGCCACGACTCATAGATGTGGCAAGTATATTTCTGCTTTAGCCTGACTTTCCTTGTTTAAACCAACAAAGTATAACTTCCTGGAGAAAGTGAGCTCATCAGCTCAAGTCTACAGAAGCCCAGTTGGATGCTAACTCAAAGTGTCAGTGTTTGACACCCTTTAAAAGTTACATTTTGATGCTTCGCTGTGATCCTCGGGGAAGTTTCAGGCCCGTGTCACAGGGATTTAAATGTTCAGAAAACTGAAACTTAAAATTTCTAACCTTTCTCGGGGTTGCCCCACTCCCACCCAGATAAGAAGACCTTCAGTCTGTTCAGTTCTGTGGTGTACAACTTTATTAGGTTGTACTTAAATTGTTGGTTCAGTAGATCAGCGAGACCAAGCAGATGCCAAATGTGTAGCTCTCTGTGTTTGTGCTTCTCTATCTTCTGTTTTTTTATCGCTCTCCTCTTCCTCACCACCACTCTATTGCTGACTGCTGGAACTTTCTGGCGATCTGTCTGATGCTAATTGGTGGGTAAACAGGTCTGGTGTGAGTCCCCCCCCACTTCTAAAATCACATACACACATAGACATACACAAATACACACGCCCCCCTGGAACCTCTTGCAGGACCAAATGGCTGGCAGCGCCTGCCCGCCATCTCCCGCTGAGCCCTGGTGTGCGCTTTGGTGGCTCAGGCTGCTGTTCAAGCCCAGCGGGGGTTCATTCACTCACACATACACACGCACACACTCATACGCGTACAGAGACACACAGTCTCCTTGTGTCCCCTGCACACCCGCCACCCGCTTTCACACCCCAGACAGCAGGACAGCAGGAGAACACACACACACACACGAAGGAACAGACAGACGCGGTCACTTTAGAGATGCAGGCCAAGCGCTGTAGGGGAGAAAAGTTTTCACTTAAACTGGAGAATTCTCTCTTCATTAGCGCCTTTGGACTTCAGGAAGAGTTCTGTTTATTTGTTCGTTTTTCCTGTCTTTGTAGTTTTTCTTTTCTCTCCTTCTTTGTCTGTTCCTCTGTTGTCTGGGTACATTTGGACTTAGCTGAGTTAAAAAAGTTTGGCTCAAACAAAATGCAGTGTTGTTCAAAGCCCACAGGGATGAGCACCTTAGTTTGCATCTTACCTGCACAATTTTGATATTGAGATGAATGAAAGCGGAGATTAAAGCGATGTGATCGCTACCAAATATCTTGTTACTCTGCATTCCTGCAGGGCTGACGGTGTGCAGCTATGAAGCCATCCAGTTATTTATATAGATTGTCCACATAAAAGTGCCGTTCTCTTTTAAAAAGGAGATATTATGTTACGTCCCTGTAGTGTTGAATGTGTTTTCCACATTAGTCTTCCATATTAATAGAAGCTCAGGCATTTTAAGGGGACCAATCTTTTGTTTGACGTTCGTTACAGCACAGTTTCAGTCTCAGAACTTCATCTTTGACTTTTATCCCGTCACTGTTTTTTTCCCCCCGCACCAGTCGTCATTGACCTTTTTATTTCCGTGTGTGTGTTTTGTAGACAGCTGCAGTATCACTCAGGGGTCTTCAGGCTGACAGTGGCCTGACGCGTTCACCCGTCTACCCCCCTACGTCTTTTCGGTCATTCTCCTTTCTGTCCTCTCTTGTTGTACACTCTGTTCTCTCCACCTGTTTTCTCTCTCTCTCACCTCTGTGTCCATCCATCAGTCTTTCTCTTCCACAGTCGAAACAGTTGTCAAGTATGATGGAATTTATTAGAAAGGCACTGACCGCTCTGCTGCTGATCCTCACTGATATACTCTGAACTCGTAGTATTTGACTGATAACTATATAGGCTCAATTGGCTTTTTCTTTCTCACATAAAGACTGACACTAATGAATATGGTCTTGGGCATTTCACATCTTTAAAGGCCATTATTTAATTTACTATTTTCTGCACTGCTCACATGCTGACAACCAATAACACTAGATTAGAACCTGCACTGGTAAAATTTAATATGTCTTAAATATGTAGATTTAATGTCACAAGATTAAAATTTGTCTATATTTTTGTCATATCACAAATATAAACTAGCCCACAGTATGTCGAAATGATCCTAATGCTCCAGCACGAGCAGAAGATGAGTAATCAGTCGTCTCAAGCACTAACATGAACTGACAATACGAGTCTCTATTTAGTTGAAAACACACACTGTCGGTGGCCAAGCAAATGAGCGTGCTAAATTAAAATGTCACTGTTGTATTTATCGCTTCTTCGCATTACATGCCATTATTAATAGAAAATGTGGATGAATAATAATTATCATTATGAGAAGGAATGTGATTTTAATGTTCCTTTAACCTCCTGCTTCTTTTCCCCAGACAGGATAGAGAGACTGCAGAACGAGCTCATGAGGATGAAATGGCATCTGTGACCAGCTCAGCGCGAGAAAGGGAGAGAGAGCTGGCTGTACTGCTGGAGCAAACAGAGGCGCAACACCTGCAGAGAGGTCAGTGTCACAGCGCAATGTCCCCTCCTCACCTCTCTGACTTATCAAATATCTCTGACCTATTTTAAAGATTGTTACATATCCTCTATGAAATCAGTACTTCAAAAGCCCTTCTTTCATTCCCTGCCATAGTTTGCTCATCAAAGGAGTACCTTTATGTACAGTCTTGTGTGTTGGAACCTCATCCCGGATGTCCGTTAGATGCAGCTGCATGGCGCTTCCATTGCGTCGAGGTTCAAATGCTCACTGGAAGTGTTTTCAGCGGGGGATCGTCTTAGCAGCTCTGTCCCTCAGCAGCCACTTTTTTCTTCTTACGAGCATAGTGTTTACATGTCTGCAGCTTATTTATGATCAGAACTTTTGCTTCTACCTAACTTGTTTTAATTACTGCATGCTGTCTTTTCTTCATTCTCTTCATTGTCTTTAATTTCGCAGAGGGAAAATCTAGCATTCCTTTTCCTGTCGTACGTATCCGTCGAGAAGAGACATATCAAGAAAACTTAGTTTTGACAACCAATAGCTTATAAATAATTAAATGTGTTTATTACATATTTAATTCATATCAGCTTTTCTATACATTCACCAAATTAATTTTACTCTTCATTCCTGTGTTTTTGGCCATCAGCCTGACAGCTAGAATGGCAGCGACTCGTGTCTGGCAGGTGTGATGCTGCCACATTGGGGGTCAGACTTCCTACACGGCAGAATTAAAAAGGTTTGCAGTGGAGAGCTGCACAAGCTTGAGAACATCTTTACATGTCTACCCCAGCAGCAAGTCCTCATATTTGCTATTTCAGTCGGTTCCACTGTAGGCCACTGTGGTACACAGGCATATAGTTGTTTCACATGCAGGAGAGTGTGATGTGTGTGGGGGGCCGAGACCAGAACAGAACAAAGCTGCACACACAGAGTCAGTAGACACAGAACTGTAAGGAACAAAACAGCAGAGCTGATCAGGGTCAGCGACAGAATCGCAGCTGGAGCTGGGAGGGTTTAGTCTCTTCCTCAGGACGATTCAGCGGGGTGGATCTATGTGGGAACGGGGTCTTGAACCTGCATCTTCACTTAAAGGACGGTGTTCCTTCTTACTGTGCCACCTTGCTCCCCACCAACACAGCATGACCAGTTGAGTGGGAGGGAACGGACAGATCACAAATCATTTGAGCCGAACAAGGCTGAGCTGAAGTGACCTCAAAAGAGCAGAACAGAGCAAAAGAGCAAAACAGAAGCCGTGAGAGGAGAAGAGAGAATAGCAGGGCAGAGCGGAGGGAAGTTGATGGAGCAGAGCAGAGAGACCCAGCTCAGAGCTCCCTGTCTGTCTGCACAGCAGAGCTGCTGCTGCTAGCACATCTGTTGCACACATCTGGATCCCCCCCTCACACCCCCCACCTACCCTCAACCATCCTCTCCCTCCCTCCCTCCCCTTCTCCTGTCTTTTTATTTACCTGTGGTTCCCTTCAACAACCAGGGAGCCTGCTGGTACGCGGAACAAAGATGGAGGGTATAGAGGGAGGAATGGATGGAGGGAGGGAAGCGGGGGGGGGTAAACAAAGGGTTTGTTTCTGGCGCGTGTCGGCAGCACACATGTTGTCTAAAGAGAGCTGACATCAGAGCACAGCAGGAAACTGTGGATGGGGAGGGGATGGAGGGATGGACGTCCTTAGTAGCTCGCATCACTCCTCCCCTCTCCCCGTGCAACCCAACAGACGAGCTGGATAATTAGCTTCTTGCTCTCAAAATCCCGCCTCTGTGTCCATCCGTTTGTCCTTCCATCCATCCGTCCCCCTCTCCCTTCTTCTCCGCTCCCTCCCACCTTTTTTCAGATTTTTTTTCATGTTTCTTTTTTGAGTAAATGCGTACAGAGCAGCCTCTAGATGATATCAGATATTTGTTTCTCTCCGTCCCTCCCTCCCTGCCACGCTTCTTCTCTCCATCCCCCCCCTCCCCTCATTTTTTCTCTGTTTGTTTCAGTGCCAGTTCTGCTGTGTTTCTGTGTCCCAGGGTTCTTTTTGGCCTACGCATGGCCAGACGCATTCAAAGCCTGTTCAGCTAATTAGCATTCTTCATGCAACTTTTCCAGCACTGACCAAACTTTGTTGAGTGTACGTGTGTGTGCACGTCTGTGAGTTGTGTGGTTCAGTTTCATGCTCTTCAGCATCCATTTCTGCCCTCCGTGCATTATCTATGGCAGTGATCTGGGGATGGAGACTGTATAAAGTGGAATGAAAAAAAAAAAGGTTATTGGTAGCTCACTTTAGAGACACTAGTGTGCAGCCTATAAAGGGAAGACGGAAGAAGAAACATCAGTCGGCATGTAATTTCGGCATTATATATTCACCAGAATTTCTGTTGCATATAAAAATACAAGAAGAGAGAAATAACAAAAGCCTGTAGGTAAATGATGTGCATCATAGCACAGAGGTACCACCATGCCTCGTCCTCCACTTTTTAAAAATCTCTTTCTTCCACCCCCCAAATATCTACTGTATGCAAAAAAGTAAAAATAAATACCACTTCACAAGTCTGAGCTACTTTTCAAAGACTGCGAGTCCTTGGTGTTTTTGGTTTTCGGTGACTGTAACAGAATGCCGGAGCAGTGGATCATTCCTCCATCCAAACGGCAAGCCATTGTTATTTTAAAAGAGCAGAATATGTTGGAGAGCGGACGTGGATCATTTCAAGGAATGATGAAAGCCCAGTGTTGGATTGTTCGAAAGAGGCCCCCATGAGTGGATGAGGACGTGCAGGAAGGGTGGAAAGAGAAAGAAAAAACGCTTTCAAACAACAATCCCCTCTCTTTCTCCATCTCATTCTACCCTACTCACACACTTTATATCTTCGTCCACGATTCTCTGTACTCCTGCTTTTTCCTCTGTACATCTCAGCATCTTGTTTGAGTAGTTTTGATGTAAATGTGAATGTCGACAAAAGCATTTTTTGGGGGAAATAGATTCAAAGACACATTCATCTCACTGTTGCTGCAGTATTTGTTACAATAGATTTCATTGTGTATCTCAGTCCGTTGTGTAGTGTATTTTCTCATGGTGTGTTGGAAATGTATAGTACGTGTTAATAGAAGCAGCCATGATGCTCTCTAAGCATTATTTTTTTAAACACTTATACAGTATATTACAGTAGATAGTCGGTTGACCCACAGAAGCAGTATTTCATTTTAACCATAACCAAATGAAATCTTGAATCAGAGGGTGATCTTAAATTTAAATTTTATTTATTTGTTTATTACATCTTCTGTAGCTGCATTATCATTAAGTGATGGTATAAAGGAGGTACGAAAGATGACTTTAATCCCAGTGCTTTGCAATTTAACTTTTTTTTTTTTTTGTACCTGCAATCTCATGGACTGGAGTTTGTGACCTTTTACACCGAAGGCTCAAAGTAATAACAATAAATTAGTAGATAAACACAGATTTTTTTGCATGATCCCTCAAATGTGACAATTAAACACTGGTGATAAAGATATGTAACTGTAGGAAGATATTTTACAAATGAAAAATAAATCATTCTGTTTAAAATGACACCATTGCACTGAAATGGTAAACTTACTGGGGCTTGATAAATATAATTTATCCTCTTAAGTTTTCTGCATTATAATCTGTGATCTCTCGGGCGTTACTTTTCATTCTATGTATTTTGACGTTCAGTATTTTACTTTATTCTTGGAGGTGACACTTTGAGTTATTATGTCAGGCCTCCCTCAGAAGAGGCCTTTTACCATCATCTATTGTTGTGCACAATTGAAAAAATTGCATAGACTTATACCAACCATTAACTCTTCATTTGATTTCATCCTTTTCGTTTTAAGGAGTGGGTCTTCTTAAACTTTACGATATACAGCTCACTGTCTGTGTCTCACAAACAGAACTGTCACATTCATGTCTGTGTGTTGAGGTTTTCTTTCTTACTCTGAGCAGCAGTTCATCTCAGGATGTGGTCAGCACTGACAAGAAGCAGGTGCAGCAAAGAACCTACATTATGGAACAAGTTTTAGTTTAGGAAGATATGTCAGTAAGCTTATAAATTGTCTCGGTTACTTTTTTTTGGGTTCTTTGAGATAGAGAGACACAGCAGTAGACAATAAACAGACATACTACCAAATACAGTACATGTAGCTTTTGATATCCGTTAGGGTAAGTGTAAACCAGATGTACGCAATTACTTGGAGAGCTCTAACACTAAAGCTCAAAATGACCCAGCCAGTTACTGCTGTCGAAACCAGACAACACTTGATGATTGAAAATG
>NC_044190.1:40817641-40825965 GCF_900880675.1 Sparus aurata | reverse complement strand
TCCTCTCCTCTTCTTCCTCCCTCCTCCTCCTCCTGCTCCTCCTCCTCCTCTTTCTTCTCCCTCCTCCTGCGCCTCTCCTCCTCTCTCCTCCTCCCTTCTTCCTCCTCCTCCTCCTCCTCCTCCTCCTCTTCTTCCTCCTGCTCCCTCACCTGGTCGATGACACTGATGGCGTCCCTGATGTTGATCTTCTGATAGGCCTCCCACAGTTCACTCTTCCTGTACACAGACTTCCTGAGCAGCAACTTACTGAGGTAGTTCTTATCAAACTGCTCCCACCTGACAGACAGACAGGCAGAGAGACAGACAGAGAGACAGACAGAGAGACACAGACAGACAGTTAGGTGTGGTACAGCAGACAGACGCTCTGGACGGTTTGACAGCAGCAGCGTCTCGTCCTCTCTGTGTGATGGAGGAGCTCCACCTGCTGCTCACTGTCAGTCACTACAGCTGCTGTTAGAGGTTAATGTGGTCACACTGATATCCTGATCCTCATATACATAACGTCATGATGATGTCTACATGACATCACAGACACATCACAGTGATGTCACAGTGATGTCACAGTGGACTCACTTGTCTCTCCAGTGGTGGTATCCCTGAAGTCCTGCGATGTCCTCCACTGCTGTCAGGATGTGGTCAAAGGCCTGAACACACACACACACACACACACACACACACAATATTTGATATTAATAAACCCCCCCATCACCTGCATTTTAGTGGCCACAACAAGATTTTCAACGGCCCTTTCTGCTCCCTGCAGATGAAGAAGAAGAAGAAGAAGAAGAAGAAGAAGAAGAAGAAGAAGAAGAAGAAGTGTGCTCACCCTCTCGTGGATCTCCTCGTTGATGGTCGGCTTTCTGCTGGTGGAACGAGGAACTTTGAGCCACTTGACGAGAGGTTTGATGGTCAGACCCTGACAGGAAACAGATTGACTCCACTGACTTATTATTATTAATTCATTTGAATGTGCTTGTGATAATATTTTCACTAAACAACCAATGAATTCATGTGGAAAACAATCATTAGTGTCTTAGTAATCTGAGCCCACACAGACGGAGCATCAGCTGATACTGGTCATGTGACCAGCAGGGTCAGGACTGCACTCTTTCATGATCACAGAAGACATTTTCAGGACTCGCTCTCTGACTCATGATGGGAGGGAGAAACACTTCCTGGCGCTCAGAGAGGGAATCAAAGGAGCACACTTAAGATTTATGAAGTATTTATACACACACTATAAACACACATGAACTCAGTGAGCTGCTCTGACGTCATGATGAGACACAGGAACAGAACCAGAGACACTCTCAGCCCGAGTCATGAAGACAGACATGTTACATCAGCCTCCTGGAGCTGCTCTGGTACATGTTAACCATGAATACAGACGCCTAATGACTGCACAGGCATCAGACCGAGACCTGAAACCAGACCGCTGTCTTTAAGACCTGATGGACCGGACAGCTGCTGACAGATGTGTGACCCCAAGCTGCGTACTGACCCACACTCTGAGTCACGACAACACACAACACACACAATGTGACACTCTTAATTACAATTTCTCTAACCTCATAAGAGTGTTTATTCATATGAACATGGACTCCATACATGTAGCAGTGTGTCTGTCATAAGCAGCCAGGGATGCACATCTTGGCAAGTTCAAAACCAGCTCTGCCGAACACTGTACCCCCCTCATGCAGATCCCGGCATGCAGGCACTTCTCGGCATAACACCGGCATGCTCGCGGCTGAGCTCAACTGAACTGAGAAAGGAACGAATCAGTTCTTGAAGTGATTTCGTTCACTTCGTTCACTTAAAAGATTCGGTTGCGAACGTGTCGTTCAAACGACGTGGCACTAACTGTCTCGTGGCCGTTTGCTGATAACTCATCCCCGCATGTTTATCTCAGGCTCCCCGCTCGCCTTCTTCCTCCCTCCAGCAGGCAGCCTGGCCCTCTTTGGGTCGACAGAGAAACGTCTACCGGCTGCTTCTCCCGCGTTTTCCTCTGTATATTTACGACAGAAAGTTTGAATTTCAAGTCGTACTTGTTATTGTTTTGCTGCACCGGAGCCATGGCGATCATCAGTGTGATACTGACTGACAGAAAGCAGCATATGTGAAAAAGGCGAAGAGGGAAAACATGCAGTGTCAGTGATCACGTCTTCTTCCTTGATTTTTTAGAAAGATAAATAAATTAGACATTTATTTGGAACCGGCGGTTATTTACCGAAATATACACCTGCACCCGGAGTTTAAAGGTGACCCTGAAGTTAATTGAAACCCGGCTATTATTTGGTAATTTACGGTAGCTAGGTTCATAGTTAGCACCGGCTCATATCCACCTGGACATATAGACGCCTCACGGAGCGGGCTGTGTTCAGTATACAGGCCGACACCGAACCACAGGATGTGATGGATGATGTTTTTATGAGTGTTTACAGCTGCAACGCTGTTACTGTGATGACACATGACAGTTAAATATTGAATCTGTCTATAATAACCACATCCTGACATGTAACTGTGATTTTTGATCATCTGAGTACTAATAATAACAATAATGACAAAAAATTAACAAAGACTGCAGATCACGAGAAGAAGCTGCAACTGGCAGCGAGCTGCTCTCTGGAGTGATGTACTCCATGACAGAACATTATAAAATATGATAATGTATTAAATAACATTTAATGGTAAAAAAGTACAGTTGCAGTAGACTTCTATTATAAATATGCAACATATATATAATTATAATAATAATAATAATAATAATAATAATAATAATTATTATTATTATTATTATTATTACTACTACTGTTTGTCTGCATATTCTTGACTTTGAATGGGAGCTGCTGTAAAGTATTTATGTTTCTGATTCATATATTATGCAGTCAGTTGTCCAAATTTTAAGTTAAATTAAATGAACCAAGACAGATGTCACATTGACATGTCAGGATCTGGTTATTATAGACACAGATTCAATATTTAAGTGTCATTTATCATCACAGTAACAGTGTTACATACCACCCCCCCGCCCCGCCCCACCACCACATCCATCCCCCGCACTTTTTAAAAGCTTGCTACCCCCTGCCTGTAGGCTACGTGGAGAACGTCTCTATGTCTCAACATGTTTCAGTAACTGACCTGCTATGGGCTGAGCCCCGGAGGTGTCAGAACCGAGGAACGCCTCTGAGTCGTTCTCTGTTGTTCAGACCCGCCTCACACATGCAGAGTTACATACTGAATGTAACCAGGGTTCTCTGAGTCCAGACATCCAAACACTGGACCAGAGTTCAGTTGGTGATTTATTTTGTGTGCTGCTGGTGACTCCGGACCCGGTGGACTGCTTGATCCACACAAACTATATCATGAAAAGAAAACAGGGTCAGTGTTCTGGTTCCTACCTGGAACATGACGGTGAAGAACACCACCACAATCGTCGTGGCGACAAAGTAATCCTTGGCTTTGACATGCTCTCCGTCCAGCAGCACCACCAGAGCGAACGCCACCGCCCCTCGCAGGCCACCGTACGACATCACCACCTGGTCGATCTTATCCAATGGAACGAGACGGAAACGGTTCAGAACCCAGGTCTGACCAATCACACCTGAGGAGAGGAGGAGAGTGATGTGCGATGGTGTGAAGAGTTTATTAATTAGGTGTTAGAGGTGAAGACAGAAGCTGCGACTGACCCATGGCTCTGAAGACGAGGATGAAGACGAGTGTACAGGACACCAGGCCAGTGTCCCAGGCCCATTTGGACTTGTCCACTGCTGAGATCCCGAGGAAGATGAAGATGATGGTCTCAGCAATGCTGGCCAGAGTCTTCATTGTGTACTTTACCGTGGTCCGAGACTTCTGGGAAATGTTGGCCTCCACGTATTTATTGGCCCCGATCCCACAGAAGGTCATCCTGAGGAGAGAGAGAGAGGCTGACTGCTAAACAGCACCGGTTCTGCTGGAAGATCCAAATAAACCAACCATGCTGATAAACAACAACAACAAACCCAGAAAACCAGAACTTAGCAACAGCCACAAACACTCCAGCCACCACAGAGCGCCGGCTGCAAACCTCCAGACGCTCCCAGAGACCAACGACTGAAACAGAATCAACTTCTGGAAAACGTGTTTCCTGAAATCTCGGCTGAGCGACGCTCAGTGTCACGCCTCGTTTCCACAGTTTAGTTTCTGTAATCACTGACCTGACGCCCCCTAGTGTTCAACGCAAGTTAATGCATGTTTTTACAGACAGACAGACGCCTCTGCTAACGTGAGAGAGAAGCTAATGTCTGTTTGACATACACATGCAGCATTATAGAGACACAGACAATAATACAACCACAATAATGAGAATAAAAGCAGCTAGCTGCCACTGTTATATATGATAATATAATGTAATAACTAGGGCTGACCTCCAATAGTCGACAATTCGACGATTCGATTCGGAGAGGTCTGATTCGACTATGAACCTCGTAGTTGAGGAAACAGGGTCCCAGCACATATTTCTTTCTTTTCTTTTTTAAAGATTTTTTTGGCATAGACACCTTTATTAAGCAGTAGACAGATATGAAATATGGGAGAGAGAGGGGGGGATGTGACATGCAGCAAAGGACCTCCGGCCGGATTCGACCCGGGGTCGGCTGCGTATATGGCATGCGCTCTCACCACTCGACCACCTGCAATGATATCAAATGTTTAATGCCTCGAAATATGTGCTGGGACCCTGTTTCTGATGTTGCTGAAGTTTGGTGCTGTTCTGAGCATTATTTGTGGCTTTTTGATGGCGGTTTTATATTTGGATCCATTTACTGCAGTGTATTGTTGTCATGCGGTCGTTTCTGAGGTTGATAAAACTACGTTAGCTAGCGGTCTGCTAACTTGATCTCTCCAGAGGGAGTCTAACACAGTTTCTCGCTGTGTCGGACCTGTATCATTTGAAACGGGTAAGGCTTGTTAACTTTACAAAAAAAAAAAGGTTCAACTATCAGTCGAATACGGCAAAATCTGACGAATCAGATTCAACTATGAAAATCCAAAGTCGAAAACAGCCCTAGTAATAACATCAGACTTCACTCAGAGAAATGTATACACAGAGCTCTCAGCTAAACTGTTTCTGCTGACTTCCTGCAGGCTCAGTGAACGCGGTCCGTCTGAAACTGCTGCACAAAGTAAAGGTTTAACATTCAGGTGGCGTCCTGGACCAAAACAATGGAAGGAGTTTTACAACTGAATCACAGATCAGGGAGGTTTCCACAGGAGTGAATGGACTCCTGTTGAGTCACATACGTACACAGAGGTGTGTGGACACAAGGCGATAAGTCCAACAGATCCTGTCACACCGTGAACAATAGAATAAAACTACTCAGTTTCTGTTCCGTCGCTCTGAGTGTCAGACAGCACGCCGCTGCCAGCAGAGTTCACAGTGACTGTGTCCTCCCTCACCTCTGTACAACCTGCACTCAACACCACACCTGGTCTGAACCAGGTCTGACTGAAGCTGAACTACCTGACAAACAACACACCTGCTGACATCACAGCTACAGAGCAACTACTGCACACATGTTTAGTCTATGTTGGGCTTCTCTGACAGAGGCTGAGCTTCAGTCTCATGATCAACATGTTAACACTGACAGCAGCAGGCCTGTATACTGTTCCCGGTCCTGGTCCCGGTCCCGGTCCCAGTCTTACTGGTAGAGCTGATCACAGAGACTTACGACAGAATGGCAGACAGGGAGAAGAGCTCGGCAGTCAGGTAGGCCAGGTAGACCAGCAGGAAGACGAAGAGCGGCTCGATGATCCGAACCTTCTTGGTGAAACGAGTGATGAAGCCAAGAATGACGGCGAACACCAGACCCACCAGAGTCCCCCCGATACTGACGATGAGGAAGGAGGCTGCAGAGAAGGAGGTGGAGGAGGAGGAGGAGGAGGAGGAGGAGAGGGAGGAGGAGGAGGAAGAGAGGGAGGTGGAGGAGGAGGAGGAGGAGGAGGAGGAGGAGGAGGAGGAGAGGGAGGAAGATGGAAGGAAGATGGAAGGAAAGTGAGTAACAGAAGAGTCAGACACAGTCTTGATCTGGTTTCCTGTCATGGACTCACCAACTCCTTTGAAGTAATCTGCCGTCTGCACGTTCTCTGCTCCGACCTCCACAAAGGAGATGTAGACTTTATATAGAACCTGTTGGACGAGAGAAGCAGCAGGTCAGATGCTGGCTATGAGTCCAGACCCAGGAGCTTCACAGGTCCGCGACCCGGCAGCTTCACAGGTCACTGACCCGGCAGCTTCACAGGTCCGTGACCCGGCAGCTTCACAGGTCCACAGACCCGGCAGCTTCACAGGTCCACAGACCCGGCAGCTTCACAGGTCACTGACCCGGCAGCTTCACAGGTCCGCGACCCGGAAGCTTCACAGGTCACAGACCCGGCAGCTTCACAGGTCCGTGACTGTACACACTGAGCCCGGTCCTGTGAATTGTCCTGATGTTCAGCAGAGTTTTATCAGACTGTGACATAAACAATCGGACGTCAGCCCTTCACATCATCATTAGAATTTGATTAGAAGTAATTGATTAGGAAGTGTTCTGGTTCTGTTGGCTGTACTGTGACCTGCTGATCATGACTGAAAGTAACTGAGTACATTTACTCAAGTACAATTCTGAGATATTTATACTTTACTTGAGTATTTCCATTTTCTTTTCCCCTCCACCACAGACCTGCTGCTCTCTGAGCGGTTCTTGTGTACTGATCCATCATGGTGATTGGTGATATGGTGGTTTAGAGGAGTTCACACTCCCAGATTGTTCTGTGCAGTAACAGAAATGGATCTGGGGTGTTGTGAACAGTTGTGTGGTGTGTGACTCGTGTTTCTGTGGGTTTGCAGGTCAGCTGCAGTTTTCCCACACTCTGGTTTTGTCCTCTTGTTGGTGGGATTAGTTCATATTCTGAGTGCTGCTGAGGATTAGAAACCTGCAGAGTAAATCTGCTCAGAGCTTTAATCTCGAACTCCACACGTTACTGAGTCAAAGTGAAGGTTCTGCTCCTCATCAAACACGTCTCGGTGCTGTGGGGAACATTTCTTCAGTGTTCTGACGCCTTTAGAAAGATTCCTGCTCTCCAGAGGAGGAACACTGCACATTTTAATGACTCCATGATCTTTCCTCCAGCACCACCCTCAGGACTAACTGGACATGTTCAGATCCTCTGAGTTTCTTTACAGAATTTACAGGTCCGATAATTAGTTCAGTCTGTAGCCGAACGGATGGACTGACTGCGATGACATGGAGGAGAGGACGGTGTGGTGCTGCTGTCAGTCTCAACGCAGCTGGAGTCCACTTTAAAACAGTCTGAACCCAGACAGTACCGACAGTACCAACAGTACCGACAGTACCGACAGTGCCGACAGTGCCGACAGTACCGACAGTACCGACAGTGCGGACAGAGCCGACAGTACCGACAGTACCGACAGAGCCGACAGTGCCGACAGTGCCGACAGTACCGACAGAGCCAACAGTACCGACAGTACCGACAGTACCGACAGAGCCAACGGTACCGACAGTGCGGACAGAGCCGACAGTACCGACAGAGCCAAAGTACCGACAGTGCGGACAGTGCCGACAGTACCGACAGTGCCGACAGTGCCGACAGAGCCGACAGTACCGACAGTGCGGACAGAGCCGACAGTACCGACAGAGCCAACAGTACCGACAGTGCCGACAGTACCGACAGTGCCGACAGTGCCAACAGTACCGACAGTGCGGACAGAGCCGACAGTACCGACAGTACCGACAGTACCGACAGAGCCGACAGAGCCGACAGTACCGACAGTGCCAACAGTACCGACAGTACCGACAGTGCCGACAGTGCCTACAGTGCCGACAGAGGCGACAGTGCCGACAGAGCCGACAGAGCCGACAGTGCCGACAGAGCCGACAGTGCCGACAGTGCCTGCAGTGCCGACAGAGCCGACAGTGCCGACAGTGCCGACAGAGCCGACAGTACCGACAGAGCCGACAGTGCCTACAGAGCCGACAGAGCCGACAGTGCCGACAGAGCCGACAGTACCGACAGTACCGACAGAGCCAACAGAACCGACAGTGCCGACAGTGCCGACAGTGCCTACAGTGCGGACAGAGCCGACAGTACCGACAGAGCCGACAGTACAGACAGTGCCGACAGTGCCGACAGTGCCTACAGTGCGGACAGAGCCGACAGTACCGACAGAGCCGACAGTACAGACAGTGCCGACAGTGCCTACAGTGCCGACAGAGGCAACAGTGCCGACAGAGCCGACAGTGCCTACAGTGCCGACAGTGCCTACAGTGCCGACAGAGCCGACA
>NC_044190.1:40765141-40812641 GCF_900880675.1 Sparus aurata | reverse complement strand
CTGTCCCCACAGTGCAGCCTGTCCCCACAGTGCAGCCTGTCCCCACAGTGCAACATGTCCCCACAGTGCAACATGTCCCACAGTGCAGCATGTCCCCACAGTGCAGCCTGTCCTTAACGTGCAACATGTCCCCACAGTGCAGCCTGTCCTTAAAGTGCAGCCTGTCCTTAAAGTGCAGCCTGTCCTTAAAGTGCAACATGTCCCCACAGTGCAGCCTGTCCTTAACGTGCAACATGTCCTCAAAGTGCAGCCTGTCCCCACAGTGCAACATGTCCCCACAGTGCAGCCTGTCCTTAAAGTGCAGCCTGTCCTTAAAGTGCAACATGTCCCCACAGTGCAGCCTGTCCCCACAGTGCAGCCTGTCCTTAAAGTGCAGCCTGTCCTTAAAGTGCAACATGTCCCCACAGTGCAGCATGTCCCCACAGTGCAACATGTCCCCACAGTGCAACATGTCCCCACAGTGCAACATGTCCCCACAGTGCAGCCTGTCCTTAAAGTGCAACATGTCCCCACAGTGCAACATGTCCTTAAAGTGCAGCCTGTCCTTAAAGTGCAACATGTCCCCACAGTGCAGCCTGTCCCCACAGTGCAGCCTGTCCCCACAGTGCAGCATGTCCCCACAGTGCAGCATGTCCCCACAGTGCAACATGTCCCCACAGTGCAGCCTGTCCTTAATGTGCAGCCTGTCCCCACAGTGCAGCCTGTCCTTAAAGTGCAACATGTCCCCACAGTGCAGCCTGTCCTTAACGTGCAGCCTGTCCTTAACGTGCAGCATGTCCCCGCAGTGCAGCCTGTCCCCACAGTGCAGCCTGTCCTTAACGTGCAGCATGTCCCCGCAGTGCAGCCTGTCCTTAACGTGCAGCCTGTCCCCACAGTGCAGCCTGTCCTTAACGTGCAGCCTGTCCCCACAGTGCAGCCTGTCCTTAACGTGCAGCCTGTCCCCACAGTGCAGCCTGTCCTTAACGTGCAACATGTCCCCACAGTGCAGCCTGTCCTTAACGTGCAACATGTCCTCACAGTGCAGCCTGTCCTTAATGTGCAGCCTGTCCCCACAGTGCAACATGTCCCCACAGTGCAGCCTGTCCCCACAGTGCAGCCTGTCCTTAACGTGCAGCCTGTCCCCACAGTGCAGCCTGTCCCCACAGTGCAGCCTGTCCCCACAGTGCAGCCTGTCCTTAACGTGCAGCCTGTCCCCACAGTGCAGCCTGTCCCACAGTGCAGCCTGTCCCCACAGTGCAGCCTGTCCTTAACGTGCAGCCTGTCCCCACAGTGCAGCCTGTCCCCACAGTGCAGCCTGTCCTTAACGTGCAGCCTGTCCTTAACGTGCAGCCTGTCCTTAATGTGCAGCCTGTCCCCGCAGTGCAGCCTGTCCCCACAGTGCAGCCTGTCCCCACAGTGCAACATGTCCTCACAGTGCAGCCTGTCCTTAATGTGCAGCCTGTCCCCACAGTGCAGCCTGTCCCCACAGTGCAGCCTGTCCTTAACGTGCAACATGTCCCCACAGTGCAGCCTGTCCTTAACGTGCAACATGTCCTCACAGTGCAGCCTGTCCTTAACGTGCAACATGTCCCCACAGTGCAGCCTGTCCTTAACGTGCAACATGTCCTCACAGTGCAGCCTGTCCTTAATGTGCAGCCTGTCCTTAAAGTGCAACATGTCCCCACAGTGCAGCCTGTCCTTAATGTGCAGCCTGTCCCCACAGTGCAACATGTCCCCACAGTGCAGCCTGTCCCCACAGTGCAGCCTGTCCTTAACGTGCAGCCTGTCCCCACAGTGCAGCCTGTCCCCACAGTGCAGCCTGTCCCCACAGTGCAGCCTGTCCTTAACGTGCAGCCTGTCCCCACAGTGCAGCCTGTCCCCACAGTGCAGCCTGTCCCCACAGTGCAGCCTGTCCTTAACGTGCAGCCTGTCCCCACAGTGCAGCCTGTCCCCACAGTGCAGCCTGTCCTTAACGTGCAGCCTGTCCTTAACGTGCAGCCTGTCCTTAACGTGCAGCCTGTCCTTAATGTGCAGCCTGTCCCCACAGTGCAACATGTCCCCACAGTGCAGCCTGTCCCCACAGTGCAGCCTGTCCTTAACGTGCAGCCTGTCCCCGCAGTGCAGCCTGTCCCCACAGTGCAGCCTGTCCCCACAGTGCAACATGTCCTCACAGTGCAGCCTGTCCTTAATGTGCAGCCTGTCCCCACAGTGCAGCATGTTCCAACAGTGCAGCCTGTTCCCACAGTGCAGCCTGTCCCCGCAGTGCAGCCTGTCCCCGCAGTGCAGCATGTTCCAACAGTGCAGCATGTTCCAACAGTGCAGCCTGTCCCCGCAGTGCAGCCTGTCCCCGCAGTGCAGCATGTTCCAACAGTGCAGCCTGTCCCCGCAGTGCAGCATGTTCCAACAGTGCAGCCTGTCCCCGCAGTGCAGCCTGTCCCCGCAGTGCAGCATGTTCCAACAGTGCAGCCTGTCCCCACAGTGCAGCCTGTCCCCGCAGTGCAGCATGTTCCAACAGTGCAGCCTGTCCCCACAGTGCAGCCTGTCCTCAGACGTGCTGCACCTTTAATCTCCTCTGTTCACTCCGGTTATCAGATGTTTCTGTGACAGCTTAATATATAACATAATATTCTAACATTATAAAATTGTAATATTATAATATTATCACACTCACAGCTGGACTGAGTGTTTCTGTTCTGACTGCTCTCACACTCACATGACTGAAACAACTGGACTCAGATTCAACTGAATGGACAGAGCCTCTGTGTGTGTGTGTGTGTGTGTGTGCCTGTGTTTGGGAGAGTAACCACATTAAGTAGCAGCATGTAGCATGTTATTGTCCTGCAGCAGTGAGTCACCAGCAGCTTAGTGTGTGTGTGTGTGTGTGTGTGTGTGTGTGTGTGTGTGTGTGTGTGTGGCTCTGCTCTGTGTCTTTAAAGGAGCAGTCTGCTGTTTTCTACCATAAATCAGATTTCCTTCACGTCCCTGCTCAATTTAGAGATCAGTCGAGCTTTGCGTCAGTTATCACTCGGCAGTCGGATCAATCGGGCCGTCACGATTTACTGACTGGAATGTCACTGTCCTCTCCTCAGAAGAACTGATGCATCATGGGACATGAAGAGTGTTTGATCTGAAGTTCATAAAGAAAAGATCAACAGACTTCAGTCTGAACTGAGACGTCAGACTTCATGATAACATGTTCGTCCTTCACTCTGACTTTGTGTTTGTGTTCGGTACCGCGGTCCGAATGTCTCCTGTGTATGTGCCACTAAATGACTACATGATACACACACTGAGCTTCAGTGTGCAGACTTTTAACATATTCCCATCTCCAGGGTTCAGCAGCTGCTGTCATCTCTCTGGACCTGTGACCGAACCAGAGCCGGCCCTCCCACCACCGCGAGTCACCTGTGCTTGACATTTATTGACATAAATGTCACACTATAATGTTACATTATAAATTGTGTTAATACAGCAGCAGATTATGAACTGTCCCCATGGGGACGTGCATAAGGACCCACCCACCTTATTTGTACCAAAGTGGGTGCAGATGGGGGTCTGAGGTACAGATCGATCTTTATTGTCATTGTACAACAAAATTGAGATGCAACTCCTTCTTAGTGCAAATTATAGATAAAAACATAAAAACATTAATACTAGGATAAAAATAGATAAATAAATAAAACATAAATACCAAACATACACCTCACACACACCATGTCATACCCATTATTCCAGTCGGGGGTCCTCCCCAAGAAAATTCTGAATTTGGTGGATGTGATTCAGTCACTTATTTATTTATTCAATTTGTAGTAAAATATTTCATTTTCTAATTTATTGGGCTCCTGGTGGCCCCAAGCAGCTGCTTATCTAGCGTACGCCTTGGGCCGGCCCTGGACCGAACCTTTGGGTTGAGTAACAGAACTCTGGCGAACATAAAGATTCTCAGAACTTCTCTGGTTCCAGTTCCTCCACCAATCATCTGATGTCATCTTTTGATTCAGTCTGACAACTAAATATAATCATTTATAATCAGTTTATCAATCAGCCACAACTCTGACTTACTCTGGTTCTACTTCAAGTGGGCCAGACCAGAATCAGACAGTCTGTCAAGTCTGAGTTCGTCTAACAGTTTGAAATCAATCAAATGTGATTCTAAACCTCCAGTTACTTTAAGTTCCAGTAACTGGTCCATTCTGAGTACTGGTCCACACACACACACACACACACACACAGTGGACTTACAGATCTTGGCCACGCTGGCCACCAGTAGCCAGATGGCGATGATGTATGGAGTCTGGACGTAGCTCCACTCCCACTGGACCACCCGGAACCCGCCGCCGTGGTGCTGATGCTCTCCGCCCTCCTCCTCCTCTGCGGGGCCGGCCGTCTCCTCCGCCGCGGACCGGGCCAAGGCGACACCGGGAGCCCCGTACTCCTCCCGGGGCTGCGGGAGGAGGAGGAGCGGCGGGGCGGAGGCAGAGGCGGAGACCGCCGGAGAGAAGCCGAGCCCGGGACCCCGCAGCGGCGGAGCGGCCGACCCGTACGGGCCGGCGGCGGCGGCGGCGGCCGTCAGCAGCAGCAGCGTCACACCGAGAGGCAGCATCTTCCTCCAGAGCTCAGCGGGCTGACATCCCGCCCGGACCTTATATACACACCGAGACACCGAGAGGACACGGAGCAGCTGGCTACACACACACACACACACACACACACACACACACACACACACACACACACTCAGTCACACACACACACACACCCAGGCTCCGGTGAGGAGGAGGAGGAGGAGACATGTGACCCGCCCCGTCAGTCCCCTTAAAGAGACGGACACACCTCAGAACCACATCAGTGACGTCGCAGCACAGCTGGCTGATCAGTGACGTCACATTACTGTCATCAGCAGGTTTTCAGGTGAAGCGTCATTAACGCACGTGCTCTACACCTGCAGAGGAATATTAAAGGAACAGTTCACCTAATGATCCAGCCTGTCTCCCCTCTGACCGATCAATACTCCATCACCTGATCTATAACTGATCAAACATCACCTGAGTCTGAAGAACAGATTCATTTATATCAAATCAATGTTTCTTGTATTAATTAAAACTATTTTCTTTATTTCAGCTGTGATGTTTGATTACTGATGGTTACTGATGGTTATTGACGGTTGTTGATGGTCACTGATCACTGTTAACTTCCTGTTCCTGTGGCTGATGTCTCGGCCTCCTGTATGGATGGATCCCTGAACGGGTACCCCAGGTTCTGGCCCGGGGCCTCAGGGGTCCGAGGGCCCCTCAGTCGGCCATGACACCAGACGACTCTTACACAACATAAATGAACCAGGATCCTGTTGTTCTTTATTACAAAACTTTATTAATTATATCAGGAACACATTCAATCTTCCATGTTGTCGTTCTGTCAGCTGTTCAGTGATTCTCACACACACACACACACACACACACACACACACACACACACACAGGCTGGTGGTGTTGAACAGGTTTTATGATTCTCTGACGTGTGGTTTTAAATTTAAGTTGAATTTTGTGACATGAAACATTTAAAAACTTTTCAAACTCTTTAAGGACTTTGAAGGACTTCTCTGTGCAGGTCAGTCATCAGAGCTCAGAAGACGGATACAACTCAACATATGAGCTGTGAAGAAGTTTCATCTCAAATCTTCTACAAAAAGTAAATAAATGAAACAGCGGCAGGTCAGGAGACACAGATACATCTCAGAGATGAAGATGTTCTTTGTGTTTCCTTCAGCTGCAGTCGAGAACAAGAAACATCAGTCTGACAGTAAATGTGAGAACAAGTTTTCTCTTTGACCACATGTTAATATTAATAAACAGAATTCAGTTCAGACGGAGAATCAGAATCATTTCATGTTTCCAAAAGGTTTGCAGCTGTTAGCATTCACAGCTGTTTGCGCTCACAGCTGTTAGCATTCACAGCTGTTAGCGCTCACAGCTGTTAGCGCTCACAGCTGTTTGCGCTCACAGCTGTTTGCGCTCACAGCTGTTAGCGCTCACAGCTGTTTGCGCTCACAGCTGTTTGCGCTCACAGCTGTTAGCACTGACAGCTGTAGCATTCACAGCTGTTAGCATTCACAGCTGTAGCACTCACAGCTGTTAGCATTGACAGCTGTAGCATTCACAGCTGTTAGCATTGACAGCTGTTTGCACTCACAGCTGTTAGCACTGACAGCTGTTAGCACTCACAGCTGTTAGCATTAACAGCTGTTAGCATTGACAGCTGTTACCATTGACAGCTGTTTGTGTCAGACGTTAAAGAGCAACAAGAACAAGTTCAATGTTTCACACCAACACCCACGTCAATGATTCTCCTCCTGCAGGAAACACAAAGACTTCTGAGAAAAACTCTGACGATCTGTTCTTTGTGTCGTCGGCCGAAGTCCGTCAGCTGGTCTGAGTTCAGTCTGTGATCGATCGATCGATCAGTCTCTGCTCACACCTCGTCTCCTGTCTTGTTGTTGAGGCCCAGAGCCTGAACCACGTCCAGACTGAGACCACTCTTCAGAGTCCTCCTCACTGCAGCACAGACAGACAGACAGACAGTATATGAGCAGGTTGTAGCATCAGTCTGATATCGTTCACATCACTTTCAGAGAGATCTGATGTGTGTGTGTGTGTGTGTGTGTGTGTGTGTGTGTGCTTCATACACACATTAACTGAAGCTGCAGATGATTCAACATGTCTGCTCTCTGCACACGTTGCTGCATCATGACTCTACTGTACAGAGACACGAGGACTCTGAACTGTGAGGTTTTCTGATGTATAACATAGTAACACCTGTTCCAGGTGAGTGCAGGTGTCACAGGTGTCGCAGGTGTCACAGGTGTCACAGGTGTCGCAGGTGTCACAGGTGTCACAGGTGTGCAGAGTGTGATTGGATCAGTGAGCTTCAGACGCTGTGACCTTGATATTCATCTCTGAGAGGATTTATACAGGAAGTGACAACAGAGATATGAAGCTGCAGAGATACGGAGCTGTTGTGGACACAGAGCTGCTGTTTGGACTCAACACACAGAGTGTGAACCAGACTGATCCTGCTGACACTCTGAGGACCTGGTCTTCGACAGAACCGACCCAGAAACAAAAAGGGGGGCCCAGGTTGGACCTGAACCCCGGGCCGCTGCAGCCTCTACCAGCCGCAGTACAAACTGAACTCAGTGACTCAGTATTAAATACTCTTTGAGTACTCACAGGACTTCCTGTTTAGTCGGGACCGTTTGCGGGTCTTGGGGCTGGACGGTCTGTCTGAGGGATTCTGGGTAACGGACTTGACCAGCCGGTCCATGATCTCGTCTGTGGCGTCGTCCTGGGAGCTCGCCCCGTCTTCTTTAGCGACAGACATCAGAGACGGACTCACTCTGCCGAAACCTGAGGGCCAGAAACAGAACCAGAGCCACAGTCAGAGCCTGGACCAGGACCAGGACCGGCACACAGGGTTCTGCATCACAGAGGACTTCACTACAACAGCTTTGCTATTTCACTGCGTCTCACCTAAACAGAAACGCTTGGTGTTGTGTGAGGTTATCATTATACTTTTAATATTTTCAGAGATTACTGATCAGAGATTATTGATCAGACTGATGGAGGTGAACTGAGCGTGCTCAGACTGATCGGTCTTACTGCGGACAGCTCTGGAGCGTCTCAGGCCTCTCTGGTCAGCTGTCAGGCTGTTGTTGGTGCTGATCAGCAGGTTCTTCATGTTCTCATGCTCCTCCTCCTGACCTGGCCCCGCCTCTGCTGCCATGGAGACAGGGGAGGGGCTATCCTGCTGGGGCACCGCCCCCGAAAACTTCTCTGTCTGTAAGGAGGACAAGAAGAAGAAAAGGTCTTCAGATGAGGAAGAGGAGAAGGAGGAGGAGGAGAGGAGGAGGAGGAGAAGGAGGAGAAGGAGGAGAAGGAGGAGAAGGAGGAGGAGCAGCAGTGTTACCTCGGTGATCATCTTGCCTCTGGTCTTGGTTCTCTCTCTGTGAGCGGCCCGTTTGCGTTTGATGCTCAGAACTCGCTCTCTGGTAGTTCGATACTCGAGAGAAAACTCACTGATGATCCGACAGAAACTGGTCACCTTAATGTCCCGAACAGAGGAGGACGGCTGACCCAGGAACAGGAGGAAGGAGTGGAACCTGAGGAGGAGGAGGGAGGAGGAGAAGAGGTTCATCATTCTGGTCAGTATGCAGGCACAGTGTTTGTGTCTGGAGTTGGGTGTGTATGTTGTATATGTGTGTGTGTGTGTGTGTGTGTGTGTTGTATATGTGTGTGTGTATGTTGTATATGTGTGTGTGTGTGTGTGTACCTGTTGATGACCCTGCGGTGCACCACCTTCAGGATGATGATTCTGTGTGTACAGTCCTTCAGGAACTCCGTCATCTTGTTCTTCAGCAGCGCTTTGGTCTCGTGTTTGGCCACCACCTTCAGGTTGTCCCATGATGCTTTGCAGCGTCTCTCCAGCTGGACCAGGTTCTCCGACAGCAGCTCAAAGTCCACCTGGAAACAGAACACACTCACCTGGTCACCACCTGCCTCCACCTCCACACAGCTACAACACAGTAGAATAAATAGAGTTTTACTTTGGCGGAGCGGGTGATGGCGGGGATCTCTGAGTAGATATCCGAGGATTCTGGGTAATTTTCCACCACCAGGCTGCAGGTGTGATGGAGCAGGGACTGACGGTGAACTGTGTCCTTCACCTCCACCACCTTCTCCAGGTAACCCAGCTCAAAGCCTTTAGCCTACACACACACACACACACACACACACAGTGTATAATCTCTACTGTGTGTTTGAGGCAACAGCAGCAGATAAGAACAGCTGAGCTGCTTCAGGACAGAACATGATATCTGATCAGACGACAGTAAACTCAGATCTTTGTCTCTTCACACTGATTCAGTTCAGAGATCAATAAAATCTGAAGCATCCAGGCTTCCGTAGCTCCATCACAGAGAGGCAGGTCCACAAATAATGACCTCACCATGTTTATATTATAGTTAAAGGTGCAATATGTAAGAATTTGAGGCCCTTTTCACTCATAGACTCACATTTACAACACCTTTGTTTGTTCACACTGAACCGAGTAGCGCCGGCATGAAACCGCTCCAGTGTGTCGTTTCATACAGCGCGCAGCCGCAGCAGAACCAACAGAGGCGTGATGGTAAACATCACCTCCCTGTCACACAGACCAGTTCACAGAGAGATCGTGGCTTTAAAACATTCCAAAATGACCTCAAATAATCAGAATGTGCAAAAACAACAGTGATGATGTCATGTCAATGAAATATATATATGCTAGCATGCTAACCAGCTAGCCCAAGCCCGTCCTCATAACACGACAGGAGGCTGTGGTCCAACAGTGAAGCTCAGGCAGAGTCTAACTAGCTAACGGCAGCTACAGTTAGCAGCAGTTAGCAGCAGTTAGCAGCAGTTAGCAGCAGTTAGCGGTTCCTCTGGTGACATGCTGTGACATGTTTGTTTGGCGTGTGAAACCCTCAGGTGGACACTTCTTACATATTGCACCTTTAAACTACGCGTGACTTTCATCAGTGATCATCAGGTGAGTCAGTGTGCGTCCTCACGTTGGAGCTGTTGAGGAAGTTCCCGATGGCGAGCAGCGTGGCCAGGGTCCTCCTGAACGTCTGATTGGAGGCCAGCTGCTCCATGCCCAGCTTCAGGTCAAACAGCGGCTCTGCGATCTCCTGCAGGGGGCGACAGAGTCTCAGTCCACATCCTGGTTCTACAGGTCCTCACCAGGTCAGCTGGTACAGTCAGGTCTCTCACAGTGTGTGTGTGTGTGTGTGTGTGTGTGTGTGTGTGTTACCTTCTCCAGGGCCTCGTAGTTGAGTTTGAAGGCCCAGAGCTGCAGGCGGGGGGTCAGGGCACTGATGGAGGCCAGGCTGAACAGGAACTGCTCCGCCGTGCCCAGAGGAACGTCAGGATTGGCCAGCTGAGCCTCCTGGATCTTCTGCTTCTCCTCCTCAGTGGGGGTCATGGTCAGGATCTTCTGCTCAGCACAAAGGGGGTCAGCTCAGTCCAGGTCAGATCTACTCTAACTACATCTGTACTGGTCTACTTAAAGGAGCACTCTGTAGTTTTAGAGAAGAAATTCAAACTAAGGATTTAAATATTTACTAAATTAATGAGGTAATAACATTACATCAGTGAATGAACAAGCTGTTCTCAGAGGACAACAAGGTCCCACTGTCTGAAGCTGGACAGGTGGCAGGGTCCGCCACTCCTTTCAGGTCAGCTTCTTCTTTCAGTTTATTCAGTCATGAAGAGTATTTTTTTGGCCCTTTGGCTTTATTGATAGTACAGCTGAAGACTGAGAGCGAGGGGGAGTGACACGCAGCAAAGGGACCCGGGCCGGGAGTCCAACCCGGGTCCGCTGCAGTGAGGACACAGCCTCTGTCCAGGAGACGCTGCTCCACCCACCGAGCCAAACAGCGCCCCAGTCAGGAAGATCTTTGTCTGCTCATTAACATTTCTTCACTAAAACTAGACTGCATCCATTTTATTTTATCAAATGAAATAACTCAAAGTGAAAGTGTTCGTGACAGCAGACAGGAAGTGCTCCGTACCTCGATCCCCTCCTTGCTGATGGCGAACTCGTCAAAGTTGAGGATGGCGGTCTTGATGACGTGGACGGCCGGCAAGACGGTCATACCGATGTTGATGGCGTTGCTCCTCTTCGGGTCCAGAACCAGAATCTCAGACTTCTTAGTGTCTGGCCCTTTCTGCACACACACACACACACACACACACACACACACACACACACACACAAACAGCATGTCAGTTGAGTGTATTTCCTGCAGGATGACTCACTATCAATCCTGCTGTCACACCTGCCAAACAGAACCCAGGGCACAGCACAGAACCAAACCGAACCGAACAGAACAGAACCGAACAGAACCAACTGAACCGAACAGAACAGAACAGAACCGAACAGAACAGAACAGAACAGCACAGAACCGAACCGAACTGAACCGAACAGAACAGCTGTTGCATGTTGGATGATGACGCTGGGACACCACCAGAGGAACTGCAGCTGATTACATCATTATCTTATTTTAAATCACTTAATTCATATTTTTACATTTTCCGGTTATTTCATTATAAGTATTATTATAAGTATAAGTATATTATTATGATAATTATTATAAGTTGAACTGTTCTCTGATCTTGAGTCTTTCACTGCTCTGATAAATGTTCCTGTTGTTCTAACATTCAACTTTTTATGGTTTTACTCATCGACTGTTATCACTTTGATTCCTCACGTCAGCCTGTTGCTGTGTGTTCATGTGTTTTCATACGTCACATACGAACAAACTGATAATAATCAATAAATAAACACAGTTAATCTTTGATACTAGTGTTTTTCTCAATGTTAGATGGCTGTATTGATGGTCCAGGAGTGTGTTCAGTGTCTGCAGACTCTCTTCTGATGCTTTACAGCGAAACACTGGATTTCAACAGCAGATTCAGAACATTGATCCCAGTCGTCTCCTGATCAGCACTTTATCACTCTATCAATAAATTGGTCAGAGACAGAGTTTATCAATCCTCTCTAAGGAGATCTGGAACATGATAAACCTGTCGATCAGCTGTTGTTGTCGTCATGCTGCGACTGTTATTAATGAATCTCCTGTTTGCGTCACATTTTGGCCTCTAGGGGACGAAATATCCCCGTTCTTCTTCACTTCGTCTGAATGTTTCTGAAGAGAAAAACTGCCACGCTGTTCTCAGCACTTCCCACAATGCACCTGCTACAACAGGCCTGGTTACCTTGGCAACAGGCAGCTCCTTGGCTTTAGACTCAAACAGGTGTTCGAGTCGGGAGGTGTCCACCGCCACCTTGTCCAGAGACGCCCACACCGTCCCCCGGCCGAAGCGACACTTGTGAGGCCCGTCCGCCTGCTTCAGCTCCTTCCAGAACAACTTCACCGTCTTCTTCTTCTGCTTCTGAGAGGACGGAGGAGGAGGAGCACTGGGGGGAGGAGGAGGAGGAGGAGGTGCAGGAGGGGCTAGAGCAGCCAGAAGTGGAGGAGGAGGGGGAGGAGGAGGAGGAGGAGGAGGAGGAGAAGAACCAGCCAGGCCTGGGAGAGGAGGAGGAGGAGGAGGAGGAGGAGGGAGGCCAGAGTAGCAGGTGGGGGCAGAGGAGGAGTCATAGGTGTCCATGTCCAACACATCGATGTCCTCCTCGTCCAGCAGGTCGGAGAAGTCCAGGTCTTTGATGCGCAGGGCGGCGGCGCTCGGCTGCAGCTGCTGCCAGGCGTCGGCGGGGCCCCCGGGGCCCAGCGGGGTCATCTGGGTGGTCTCCAGGTGGCGGGCGTGGCTCTCCACGTCGATGCTGCTCTGCTGACGGAGGTGACGGTTCTGATGGTTAGACACAGATCAGGTGTCAGATTAGGAGACTGAATATTAGTGAGGCAGCAAATTCTTCACTAAACCCCTCCCCCGAACGTGATCGTCCAATCACAGTTTAGCAAGAGTAACTACTGACAGGCGGCAGACATGAAACCAAACCCAGAACTCAGCAGCTCCAGTGACAATCTGCCTCCCGTTTACTTCAGTCTGAAATCAATCTGACGATCGATCAGCTGTCAGTCACTGAATATGTGCTCGCCACAATGAAGGATGGACAGGTAGCAACAGTAACTGAGGAGGGCGGGGCTTAACACACAGTCATAATTACGGTATGAGCCTGATGATGCAGTGAAACAGTAAATCAATCTGCGTCGACACTGAAGGACTCGTGTGTTCAGACCTGCTGTTCTTCAGCTAGCCGGGCCAGCGCTGCCTGGGCGGAGCCTTCCAGCCCCTCCAGCTCCGCCCTGCGGGAGGCGCTGCTCTCGGTGGGGCAGGGGGACTCGACCGAGCGCGCCCTGAAGCTGGACAGACGCTCCAACACACGACCCCGCCCGGCCAGATCTCCACCTGAGGAGAGAGGACACAGGGAGGAGAGGTCTCACTCTGACTCTGTTTCCAGGTCCAACAGAACAGAACAGACATTTAAACATCAGCTATGGTTTATATTTCATTATCAGGTTCCTGTTCAACTACAAGTACATTAAAATGTTTTTATAAAACATCCCTTTAAGATGTTTTAATGTATTCTTTGTTGAGAGTCTGATTAGGTCCCTCACCCGGCAGGAAGCTGCCTTCTTCTTCTGTGGTGTCAGGAGCAGCAGCGGTCGGGCTCAGAGGAGCGGTGCTGGAGGTTTTGGAGTACAGCATGTCCAGCAGGAACTTCCTGTCGTTGGACAGAGTGCTGCACTGCCGCTGCACCGGAGCTGCTGCAGACAGACAGATCATTCATTATTAATCAATTCGCCCCAATCAGTTTGACACTTCTTTAAATGCATTTACAATTACATTACCCACAATGCAACTCAGTCACTGAATGACATCATTGGAGGCAGTTTATCAGATTAGCTGCAGCTTCGTCTTTATAACACTTCATTCACACCCGCAGTGACACCTGACCTCCACCAGGTGGCGCACCATACCACTAAGTTGACTCAGTAACAGTGAGGACATCACAGACAGGGAGCAGAGGATTGTGGGTAACTGTAGTCTCTTACCAGGCTCATTCTGAGAGTCTGAGAGTCCGTTTGTGTCCAAACTGCTCGATGTCGAGACTGCAGACAGAAAATGCATCAAATAGTTGCACTGTTCCTTTAAGTTTACTGAGAATAACTGAATGATAAACAACTAAATCTTGATCAGCGTTATATTTGTACTTTACATCTTTCCCTCCTCTCACAGATTATTCTGCTCATGAACAAGTGATGGTTTTATTCCCTCACCTGACGGCTCCTCAGCGGGGACACTGCTGCCCTCCTCTGCAGGCTGCAGGCTCGGGGTTATGACATCATCAGACGAGGACAGCCTGCTCTGGCTGAGGTGTTTACTTCTTCTCTTCTTCTCCCACTGAGTGGCTGCCAGGCTGCGCAGGAAGGTGTCTCTGCAGGGGGCGGGACAGGAAACCAGGTGAGACGGAGACAACATGGACATTTTATGGATTAAACACCACTTTCACAAGAAGTTTAATAATCACAACATATCCCAGTGTAATCCTGAACATGTTATAACTGATGACATTCTCTCCTCATCACATCTCATGTTGAGACTGGAACCAGCAGTGAACGTGTCTCCGGTTTGTTTGAGCAGTCGTCTGCTCAGCAAAGCAGGAAACTTTAGACTTTAGGTTTATGTGTTCAGTCGGAACCAATGAGCCTCGGACAGGAAGTCCGACAGTACAGCGGGACGGACCAGCGTGTTGTTGGTTTCAGTCTGAACATGAGATTTGTTGAGTGACATCATGTGAAACAGAAACATTAAAATCACTTCAATCAAAACACAGATGGATTCTCCTTCACTGCAAACAAACTGCAGCCAGATTAACACCAGAGATTAGACTCCGCCCACCAGAACCAAACAGCGCACCAGAACCAAACAGTGCACCAGAGCCACCAGCGCCACACACACACACACACACACACACACACACAGCCAGTAAAGTCACAGTAACTATACTACAGTAACTGTACTACAGTACTACAGTAACTGTACCACAGTAACTGTACCACAGCAACTGTACTACAGCACCACAGTAACTGTACTACAGCACCACAGTAACTGTACTACAGCACCACAGTAACTGTACCACAGTAACTGTACCACAGTAACTGTACTACTGTACCACAGTAACTGTACTACGGCACCACAGTAACTGTACCACAGTAACTGTACCACAGCAACTGTACTACAGCACCACAGTAACTGTACTACAGCACCACAGTAACTGTACTACAGCACCACAGTAACTGTAGCCACAGTAACTGTACCACAGTTAACTGTACTACGACGCACCCACAGTACTACAACTGTACCACAGTAACTTGTACCACAGTAACTGTACCACAGTACTGTACTACTGTACCACAGCAACTGTACTACAACACCACAGTAACTGTACTACAGCACCACAGTAACTGTACCACAGTAAACGTACCACAGTAAACGTACTACTGACCACCTAACTGTACTACAGCACCACACGTAACTTACATACAAGCACACACAGTAACTGTACCACCAGTAACTGTACTAACCACAGTAACTGTACTACTGTACCACAGTAACTGTACTACAGCCTGTACCACAGTAACTGTACCACAGTCAATGTAATCTGTACAACCACAGTAACTGACCACAGTACTGTACCACAGTAACTGTACTACTGTACCACAGTAACTGTACTACAGCACCACAGTAACTGTACCACAGTAACTGTACCACAGCAACTGTACTACAGCACCACAGTAACTGTACCACAGTAACTGTACCACAGTAACTGTACCACAGTAACTGTACTACTGTACCACAGTAACTGTACTACAGCACCACAGTAACTGTACCACAGTAACTGTACCACAGTAACTGTACGGCGGCACCACAGTAACTGTACTACAGTACCACAGTAACTGTACTACAGTAACTGTACTACGGCACCACAGTAACTGTACCACAGCAACTGTACTACAGCACCACAGTAACTGTACCACAGTAACTGTACTACAGTAACTGTACTACTGTACCACAGTAACTGTACTACAGCACCACAGTAACTGTACTACAGTACCACAGTAACTGTACCACAGCACCACAGTAACTGTACTACAGTACCACAGTAACTGTACTACAGCACCACAGCAACTGTACCACAGTAACTGTACTACAGTAATTGTACTACAGCACCACAGTAACTGTACCACAGTAACTGTACTACAGTACTACAGTAACTGTACCACAGTAACTGTACTACAGTAACTGTACTTCAGCACCACAGCAACTGTACCACAGTAACTGTACTACAGTACTACAGTAACTGTACCACAGTAACTGTACTACAGTAACTGTACTTCAGCACCACAGCAACTGTACCACAGTAACTGTACTACAGCACCACAGTAACTGTACTACAGTACTACAGTAACTGTACTACAGCACCACAGTAACTGTACCACAGTAACTGTACTACAGTACTACAGTAACTGTACCACAGTAACTGTACTACGGCACCACAGTAACTGTACTACAGTAACTGTACTACGGCACCACAGTAACTGTACCACAGCAACTGTACTACAGCACCACAGCAACTGTACCACAGTAACTGTACTACTGTACCACAGTAACAGTACCACAGTAACTGTACTACAGCACCACAGTAACTGTACCACAGTAACTGTACTACTGTACCACAGTAACTGTACTACAGCACCACAGTAACTGTACCACAGTAACTGTACCACAGTAACTGTACTACTGTACCACAGTAACTGTACTACAGCACCACAGTAACTGTACCAGTAACTGTACCACAGTAACTGTACTACAGCACCACAGTAACTGTACCACAGTAACTGTACTACAGTACTACAGTAACTGTACCACAGTAACTGTACTACAGCACCACAGTAACTGTACCACAGTACCACAGTAACTGTACCACAGTAACTGTACTACAGCACCACAGTAACTGTACCACAGTAACTGTACTACAGTAACTGTACTTCAGCACCACAGTGACTGTACCACAGTAACTGTACTACAGTACTACAGTAACTGTACCACAGTAACTGTACTACAGCACCACAGCAACTGTACCATAGTAACTGTACTACAGTAACTGTACTTCAGCACCACAGCAACTGTACCACAGTAACTGTACTACAGTAACTGTACTACAGCAGCACAGTAACTGTACCACAGTAACTGTACTACAGCACCACAGTAACTGTACCACAGTAACTGTACTACAGTACTACAGTAACTGTACCACAGTAACTGTACTACAGCACCACAGTAACTGTACCACAGTAACTGTACTACAGCACCACAGTAACTGTACCACAGTAACTGTACTACAGTACTACAGTAACTGTACCACAGTAACTGTACTACAGTACTACAGTAACTGTACCACAGTACATGTACTACAGCACCACAGTAACTGTACCACAGTAACTGTATACAGCCACCACAGTAACTGTACTACAGTAACTGTACTACAGCACCACAGTAACTGTACCACAGTAACTGTACCACAGTAACTGTACTACAGCACCACAGTAACTGTACCACAGTAACTGTACTACAGTAACTGTACTACAGCACCACAGTAACTGTACCACAGTAACTGTACTACAGTAACTGTACTACAGTAACTGTACTACAGTACCACAATAACTGTACTACAGTACCACAGTAACTGTACCACAGTAACTGTACTACAGCACCACAGTAATTGTACCACAGTAACTGTACTACAGTACTACAGTAACTGTACTACAGCACCACAGTAACTGTACTACAGCACCACAGTAACTGTACCACAGTAACTGTACTACAGTACCACAGTAACTGTACTACAGTAACTGTACCACAGTAACTGTACTACAGCACCACAGTAACTGTACTTCAGTACTACAGTAACTGTACTTCAGTACTACAGTAACTGTACTACAGTACCACAGTAACTGTACTTCAGTACTACAGTAACTGTACTACAGCACCACAGTAACTGTACTTCAGTACTACAGTAACTGTACTTCAGTACTACAGTAACTGTACTTCAGTACTACAGTAACTGTACTACAGTAACTGTACTACAGCACCACAGTAACTGTACCACAGTACCACAGTAACTGTACCACAGTACCACAGTAACTGTACTTCAGTACTACAGTAACTGTACCACAGTAACTGTACTACAGCACCACAGTAACTGTACCACAGTAACTGTACCACAGTAACTGTACTTCAGTACTACAGTAACTGTACCACAGTAACTGTACTACAGCACCACAGTAACTGTACCACAGTAACTGTACTACAGCACCACAGTAACTGTACCACAGTAACTGTACTTCAGTACTACAGTAACTGTACCACAGTAACTGTACTACAGTACTACAGTAACTGTACCACAGTAACTGTACTACAGCACCACAGTAACTGTACCACAGTAACTGTACTACAGCACCACAGTAACTGTACTACAGTAACTGTACTACAGCACCACAGTAACTGTACCACAGTACCACAGTAACTGTACCACAGTAACTTTACTACAGCACCACAGTAACTGTACTACAGCACCACAGTAACTGTACTACAGTAACTGTACTACAGCACCACAGTAACTGTACCACAGTAACTGTACTACAGTAACTGTACTACAGTAACTGTACTACAGTACCACAATAACTGTACTACAGTACCACAGTAACTGTACCACAGTAACTGTACTACAGCACCACAGTAATTGTACCACAGTAACTGTACTACAGTACTACAGTAACTGTACTACAGCACCACAGTAACTGTACTACAGCACCACAGTAACTGTACCACAGTAACTGTACTACAGTACCACAGTAACTGTACTACAGTAACTGTACCACAGTAACTGTACTACAGCACCACAGTAACTGTACTTCAGTACTACAGTAACTGTACTTCAGTACTACAGTAACTGTACTACAGTACCACAGTAACTGTACTTCAGTACTACAGTAACTGTACTACAGCACCACAGTAACTGTACTTCAGTACTACAGTAACTGTACTTCAGTACTACAGTAACTGTACTACAGCACCACAGTAACTGTACTTCAGTACTACAGTAACTTAACTACAGTACCACAGTAACTGTACTACAGTAACTGTACCACAGTAACTGTACTACAGTAACTGTACTACAGTACCACAGTAACTGTACTACAGTAACTGTACTACAGCACCACAGTAACTGTACTACAGTACCACAGTAACTGTACCACAGTAACTGTACTACAGTACCACAGTAACTGTACTACAGTAACTGTACTACAGCACCACAGTAACTGTACTACAGTACCACAGTAACTGTACCACAGTAACTGTACTACAGTACCACAGTAACTGTACTACAGCACCACAGTAACTGTACCACAGTAACTGTTCCACAGTAACTGTACCACAGTAACTGTACTACAGTACTACAGTAACTGTACTACAGCACCACAGTAACTGTACCACAGTAACTGTACCACAGTACCACAGTAACTGTACTACAGTAACTGTACTACAGCACCACAGTAACTGTACTACAGTACCACAGTAACTGTACCACAGTAACTGTACTACAGTACCACAGTAACTTTACTACAGTACCACAGTAACTGTACTACAGCACCACAGTAACTTCACTACAGTACCACAGTAACTGTACCACAGTAACTGTACTACAGTACTACAGTAACTGTACCACAGTAACTGTACTACAGCACCACAGTAACTGTACTACAGTAACTGTACCACAGTAACTGTACTACAGCACCACAGTAACTGTACCACAGTAACTGTACTACAGTACTACAGTAACTGTACTTCAGTACGACAGTAACTTTACTACAGTACCACAGTAACTGTACTACAGTACGACAGTAACTTTACTACAGCACCACAGTAACTGTACTACAGTACTACAGTAACTGTACCACAGTAACTGTACCACAGTAACTGTACTACAGCACCACAGTAACTGTACCACAGTAACTTTACTATAGTACCACAGTAACTGTACTACAGCACCACAGTAACTGTACCACAGTAACTTTACTACAGTACCACAGTAACTGTACTACAGTACGACAGTAACTGTACTACAGCACCACAGTAACTGTACCACAGTAACTGTACTACAGTACTACAGTAACTGTACTTCAGTACGACAGTAACTTTACTACAGCACCACAGTAACTGTACTACAGTAACTGTACCACAGTAACTGTACTACAGTAACTTTACTACAGTACCACAGTAACTGTACTACAGTACGACAGTAACTGTACTACAGCACCACAGTAACTGTACTACAGTAACTGTACCACAGTAACTGTACCACAGTAACTTTACTACAGTACCACAGTAACTGTACTACAGTACGACAGTAACTGTACTACAGCACCACAGTAACTGTACCACAGTAACTGTACTACAGTACTACAGTAACTGTACTTCAGTACGACAGTAACTGTACTACAGCACCACAGTAACTGTACCACAGTAACTTTACTACAGTACCACAGTAACTGTACTACAGCACCACAGTAACTGTACCACAGTAACTTTACTACAGTACCACAGTAACTGTACTACAGTACGACAGTAACTGTACTACAGCACCACAGTAACTGTACCACAGTAACTTTACTACAGTACCACAGTAACTGTACCACAGTAACTTTACTACAGTACCACAGTAACTGTACTACAGTACGACAGTAACTGTACTACAGCACCACAGTAACTGTACCACAGTAACTTTACTACAGTACCACAGTAACTGTACTACAGTACGACAGTAACTGTACTACAGCACCACAGTAACTTTACTACAGTACCACAGTAACTGTACTACAGTACGACAGTAACTGTACTACAGCACCACAGTAACTGTACCACAGTAACTGTACTACAGTACTACAGTAACTGTACCACAGTAACTGTACTACAGCACCACAGTAACTGTACTACAGTACCACAGTAACTGTACTACAGTACGACAGTAACTGTACTACAGCACCACAGTAACTGTACCACAGTAACTTTACTACAGTACCACAGTAACTGTACTACAGTACCACAGTAACTGTACCACAGTAACTTTACTACAGTACCACAGTAACTATACTACAGTACGACAGTAACTGTACTACAGCACCACAGTAACTGTACCACAGTAACTTTACTACAGTACCACAGTAACTGTACCACAGTAACTGTACTACAGCACCACAGTAACTGTACCACAGTAACTTTACTACAGTACCACAGTAACTGTACTACAGTACGACAGTAACTGTACTACAGCACCACAGTAACTGTACCACAGTAACTTTACTACAGTACCACAGTAACTGTACTACAGTACCACAGTAACTGTACCACAGTAACTTTACTACAGTACCACAGTAACTGTACTACAGTACGACAGTAACTGTACTACAGTAACTGTACTACAGTAACTGTACCACAGTAACTGTACTACAGCACCACAGTAACTGTACTACAGTACCACAGTAACTGTACTACAGTACGACAGTAACTGTACTACAGCACCACAGTAACTGTACCACAGTAACTTTACTACAGTACCACAGTAACTGTACCACAGTAACTTTACTACAGTACCACAGTAACTGTACTACAGTACCACAGTAACTGTACCACAGTAACTTTACTACAGTACCACAGTAACTATACTACAGTACGACAGTAACTGTACTACAGCACCACAGTAACTGTACCACAGTAACTTTACTACAGTACCACAGTAACTGTACCACAGTAACTGTACTACAGCACCACAGTAACTGTACCACAGTAACTTTACTACAGTACCACAGTAACTGTACTACAGTACGACAGTAACTGTACTACAGCACCACAGTAACTGTACCACAGTAACTTTACTACAGTACCACAGTAACTGTACTACAGTACCACAGTAACTGTACCACAGTAACTTTACTACAGTACCACAGTAACTGTACTACAGTACGACAGTAACTGTACTACAGTAACTGTACTACAGTAACTGTACCACAGTAACTGTACTACAGCACCACAGTAACTGTACTACAGTACCACAGTAACTGTACTACAGTACGACAGTAACTGTACTACAGCACCACAGTAACTGTACCACAGTAACTTTACTACAGTACCACAGTAACTGTACCACAGTAACTTTACTACAGTACCACAGTAACTGTACTACAGTACTACAGTAACTGTACCACAGCAGAGCTGCTGGTCTGTAATCAGATGTCTGTGTTTAGCGGCTCCAGCAGTTAAAGTTCGTCTGCAGTTTCTATTGTTCTGATCTGAACCGCAGGAGGACAATAGACCCAGACCAGGTCCAGGTCCAGGACACAGAGAGGGAGAGGAGAAAACAACAGGAGAACAGTTTTCTGTTATACTGAAGTTCAGTGGAAATCTCCCAGATCTCAGAGACGGATCACTGATCACTGATCAACAGTGGAAAAAGAGACCAGTGTTTTTCAGAGAGAGAAAGTGTTTCACTACACGTCTGAATATTACTGTTTTTCACACACACACACACACACACACACAGCGAGGTCACGGCAGAAGCAGCAGAGACCGGCTATCCTCCCTCCAGCTCCCAGCATGCAGTGGGGCTGCAGCAGTACTTACTCAAACCTCCTCAGAACCGGCTTGTCCAGGTTTACATTACAGTCATCTGAGCTGCAGGGACACAACACAGAGCTGAGCACCACGCACGCACGCACACACGCACGCACGCACACACGCACGCACTCACACACACACACACACACACACACACACACACACAAACACACACACACACACCTGAACCTGTTCTCAGAGAGGAAACAGAGCTACAGAGTTCATGGACTATCACACACACAGTTTCACAGACAGCTGATTTCCCATCATCCTCTCTGCTCACACAGCAGATGAACACATCTACACTCACGGCATTAAAAGTCCTTAAAAAGTTATTAATAAAGTTTAAGAGGAGAAGAGACATGTACTTACCAGAAGACCTCTTCAGCCTCCCCAGAGCTGGGAGAGGAAGAGAAGGGACAAGAGAGAAGAAAGACAAAACATGAGAATGAAGACAGACAGAGAGAGAGACAGAGAGAGAGAGAGAGACAGAGAGACAGACAGAGAGGGAGACAGAGAGACAGAGAGAGACAGAGAGAGAGACAGAGAGACAGAGAGACAGAGAGACAGACAGAGAGGGAGACAGAGAGACAGAGAGAGACAGAGAGAGAGACAGAGAGACAGAGAGACAGACAGAGAGGGAGACAGAGAGACAGAGAGAGACAGAGAGAGATGAGAGAGAGCGACAGCTCTTCTTCACTGTCTTCAACAGACTGTAAAACTAAAAGACAAACGGAAGAAAATTGACTGAACACGGAGACGATCAAGAAATGATGAAGAAATAATAAAGTGAAGTAGAAATAATCTGGAAATGATTCAAATGTGATCCAGAAACTATGTGAAGAAAGAGAGAAATATGATGTGAAGATAATAATGAATTATTGGAATAAGAATTATTTCAGACTGAATGATCTCAGAAACCTGAAATGATTGACAGATTATAAAACCAAAATATGATCCAGAAACTACGCAAAGATGAAAAAGACAGGATCCAGAAATAATATCCAAAGATGATCCGGAATTATAATCAAGAAAGGATCCAGAAGTAAAGCAGATGATCTGGAGATAATCTGGAGATGATCTGGAGATAATCTGTAAATGATCTGGAGATAATCTGGAGATAATCTGGAGATGATCTGGAGATGATTTCAGGACGATCACAGCAGAATGATCTCTCAGACAGAAACATGTCAGTTGTGTTAAACAGCCTGGACCCCAGTCAGACCAGCTGCAGGTCTACAGCAGCGCTTCAATAATCAATAATCAATAATCTGCAGCATCACAGGTCCCACAGCTACGTCACCATGGTAACCACACGTCCCAGTACAACCCGCTTCATCTTCACTTACTTGAAACTGGTTTTATTCTCCGTCCTGCTGCCGAGCTGCTCCGAGTTCAACTGAGACGAAGAGAGGTCCGAGGAAGACGAGCTGCAACACACGCACGCACACACACACACACACACACACACACACACACACACACACACACACACTCAAGTATGAGTGAACCAACAAGAATGAAGAGAGAGAGAGAGAGAGAGAGAGAGAGAGAGAGACTGGTTTCAAAACATCGTTTTCTGCCAGTTCATTCCTGAGTGTGTGTGTGTGTGTGTGTGTGTGTGTGTGTGTGTGTGTGTGTGTCTGTGTGTGTGTGTGTGTGTGTGTGTGTGTGTGTGTCTGTGTGTGTGTGTGTGTCTGTGTGTGTGTGTACACAGACGACATGCTGGCTTCCTCTCAGTATTATTAAATATAATGACAGTCTGCTGTTCCCTCACAGAGGAGGTCAAAGGTCAGTGCATCATGTGACCTACAACTAAATAAATAATATAGACACACACACAGACAGACAGTCAGACAGTCAGACAGACAGACAGTCAGACAGACAGACAGCCTGTAGGGGGCGCTGACAGCAGCTCTGAGGTGGGTCTCTGTACAGACCTGCCGGTGGCGGGCGGCTCCTCAGAGATGGAGCTGGTTTTGGAGAAGAGGCGAGACTTCCTGCTCAGACCGAGAGCTGACATGTGGTGACTGAGGAAAGAACGACTCCTAGTGGTCAAGACACGCCACAGCAGAGAGAGACAGAAGGGAACAGAGAGACAGACGGGAACAGAGAGGGAGACGGGAGAGACAGACGAGAACAGAGAGGGAGACGGGAGAGACAGACGGGAACAGAGAGACAGACGGGAACAGAGAGACAGACGGGAACAGAGAGACAGACGGGAACAGAGAGGGAGACGGGAACAGAGAGACAGACGGGAACAGAGAGGGAGACGGGAACAGAGAGACAGACGGGAACAGAGAGGGAGACGGGAACAGAGAGACAGACGGGAACAGAGAGGGAGACGGGAACAGAGAGACAGACGGGAACAGAGAGACAGACGGGAACAGAGAGGGAGAGAGTTGAGATCATGTCAGAGACAGTTACCATCACCAAGACACCAAAAATCAGAAACAGAACCAGAGCCAGAACCCAGAGAACATGCAGAGAGAGCTGTGATGAAGCATCAGCGTCTCAGTGAGGTCGTGAGTCAGCTGTCACCTGTGCATGTTGAATGGATGTCGTTGACTGAAATAATGAGCTGGAGCTGTGCCGCTCAGATTACTGTGCTCAGACCAAACATGAGCAGAAATGTTCTTCATGTGAGGACAAACATTCCTGCTGGTTGAACTCAGAGACGCTGTTTCCAAATAAAACACGTTCCTCAGTCGTCAGTCTAAACTTGGTAAAGCTCAGAGAGCAGCAGCTGCAGCGGGCACCGGTCCCACCGGAACACCGGGCACACACTTATAATGCTCACTTCCTCTTTTTAATGAGCCGGGTGCCAAAAACAAGATTTTCAATGACACAATGACTCAACTGTTGTTACCTGTGCAACATATTTTAGTACAGAGCTGCAGTGATGGTGTGTTCTTGTAGTTTACTGAATATAGCATCACTCTGGTTCCCTCTGTGGGATTATTGAGTTCGATATTTTAACTGAAAACACATTCAACTCACAGAGTTTGAGTCAAGGGAACAGGAAGTGCTAAAATGCTAACATGCTAACTGATCTCTGGGTTTTAGGACTCTTTCCTGCAACACAGTCAAAAGACATTCAACTTCCTGAGTTGAACCCACAGACAGTCAGAGCAGTCAGTTCATACTGGCTGTATTTTATCATCTCAGAAACAGTTCATTTCATTTCTTTGATTTAGGACAATCTTTGTGTATGTATATACATACACTATATTGCCAAAAGTATTCACTCACCCATCCAAATGATTGAAATCAGGTGTTAGCAGCTACTAGACACACAGACTGTTTCTACAAACATGTGAAAGAATGTGTCGCTCTCAGGAGCTCAGTGAATTCCAGCGTGGTTCTGTGATAGGATGCCACCTGTGACACAAGTCCAGTCGTGAAGTTTCCTCGCTCCTAAATATTCCACAGTCAGCTGTCAGTGGTATTATAACAAAGTGGAAGCGATTGGGAACGACAGCAACTCAGCCATGAAGTGGTATGCAGCGTAAACTGACGGAGCGGGTCAGCGGCTGCTGAGGCGCAGAGTGCGCAGAGGTCGCCAACTTTCTGCAGAGTCAATCACTACAGACCTCCAAACTTCATGTGGCCTTCAGATTAGCTCCAGAACAGTAGAGAGCTTCATGGAATGGGTTTCCATGGCCGAGCAGCTGCATCCAAGCCAAACATCAGCAAGTGCAATGTAAAGCGTCAGATGCAGTGGTGTAAAGCACGCTGACACTGGACTCTAGAGCAGCGGAGACGTGTTCTCTGGAGTGACGAATCACACTTCTCCATCTGACAATCTGATGGGTTAGTCTGGGTTTGGCGGTTGCGAGGAGAACGCTACCTGTCTGACTGCATTGTGCCGAGTGTAAAGTTTGGTGGAGGGGGATTCTGGTGTGGGGTTATTTTCAGGAGCTGGGCTTGGCCCCTTAGTTCCAGTGAAAGGAACTCTGAATGCTTCAGCATACCCAGAGATGTTGGACAAGTCCATGCTGTGGGACAGTTTGGAGATGGTCCCATCCTGTTCAACATGACTGTGCACCAGTGCACAAAGCAGCTCCATAAAGACATGGAGGACAGAGTTTGGTGTGGATGAACTTGACTGGCCTGCACAGAGTCCTGACCTCAAGGCCTTCCCTTCCAACATCACTCAGTACGTTTACATGCACATCTTAGTCAGATTACAGCCATAGTTCAACTATGCTACTCAATCAAGTATACATGCTGGTGAGAAAATCCAATCATTGGCCGGAGCATGTTTCGGAGGAAAGACGCCGTCGTCCTTCTACTTCCGCCTCACGGCTCCAGGAAAGAAATCTTGCGCCGATCCGATCCGAATCGGATCTGATGGAACGTATACATGCAGGAGTAATGTGACTGGCAATCAAATATCTGGGTGTTTTAATCCGACTATGAGAAATCTGATCCAGTACGATTTTAGTCAGACTAAGGTGTATACATGCATCTTAAACATCCCATCATAGTCGGACTAACACAGTAATTCTGTTTTCTCGAGTGTCATGTGAACGCACTGAGTGTGTGACCTCACAAATGTACTTCTGGAAGAATGGTCACAAATTCCCATAAACACTCCTGCAAAGGGACCGACGTCATATTAAACCCTATGGATTAAGAATGGGATGTCAATCAAGTTCATATGCGAGTCAAGGCAGGTGAGCGAATACTTCTGGCAATAAAAAAATTGATATGGAGTATATATTATATATTATATATATATTATACTATATGGAGTATAGTAGATATTGATTTCTCTCTTGAACTTACGGGCTGATCGGTGTCTTTGCTTCCTCCTCTGGCGTGGTGGTGGTGGTGGTGGCACTGTTGGGAGCTGTGTGAGGGGGCAGAGGAGACCCTCGCTGGGACCCGGCTGGACTAGAGGAGGCGCTCCCTGGGTCGGAGGTCAGAGGAGACGAGGCCCTGCTGCCTAAACCTGCTGTGGGGCTGGAGGAGGAGGCGGAGGAGATGGCGGGAGAGAGGGGGTTGTTGGTGGCGGTGGAGGGGGAGAGGAAGGTGGGGGGGGTGGGAGAGGCAGAGGGGGAGGAGCCTGCAGAGTAGGACAGAAGGTCAGGGAGGTTTTGGCTGGACGTGCGGCGGCTCTTTCTTCCCTCTTGATCGCCGGCAGCCATCTTTCTTCTCTCTTTACGGAGGTGAAGGGAGGAGTCGTCGATCTCACCGTCCTCGTACTTCAGAGCTGTCTGCAACACACACACACACAAATGATTCATTTAGTAAAACAACAGGAGCCGAACACTGCAATAACCTTCAATCATTTAGAATTACTATAATTAATCTACACAACAGCTGTTTCACCAGAGAGCCTACGACCTGCTGCTGCTCTGCTCGTTGTTACCTCATAGATGGTGAACTGAGCTCGAAGGTCCGGTTCTGTCCCCTTGTTGTTCATGTGTTTGTGGATGATTGTCTCCATCCCCAACTGCTCCAGACTGTCAGTCACATCGTAGAACGAGTCCTGGTCAGGGAGCACTGCTAGAGTCTGACACACAAACACACCCACAGTGACTGGGATGGATCGGAGCTGAAACTTGGCTGTCAGGGCCAATATTTTCCCCCAGGAGGTGTTTAGGAGCATGTTTCTGCTGTTTGTAGTGACACTTTTTATAAACTTCCCATACCTGGACCTAGGGTTTGGGTTGGGTCAGAGGCAGGCCTGCAAAATGAATGGGATGGATCGGAGGTGAAATTTGACCAAGTGTCCTCCAGAAAGTGTTTAGGAGCAATTCCTTCATAGTTTAGCTCATCAATGTCTTTCCATCTTCTTCCTCGTGTCTTATTCTACCTCTGGTACAAATTTGGTTACATGTCACTGCAGCAAAGTGGAGAAATCTCACCTCACAATCACCTCCAAAGTGAATAAACTCTATCATTCTGACCTTTGACAAAGTCCAAAATTGTTCCTCCAGAAAGTGGAGCATGTTGAGAACATTTCGAGTTGATTGGTAGCAATAAAACTTTATTAAAAGAAGAGAAACTGCTCAGTGGCAGCTGTGTCACATGCAGAGGATAAAACAGAGTTCATGTGCTGTTGTTATAAATCAAAAATCTGTCTGTTTCAATCTAATCACCAGACGACCCTCTGAGTTCTCATTCACAGGGAAAATCTTCACATTTAAGTTCAAAGCAAAGACTTGCACAGTTAAAGACACAAGACACCATTTCCAAGCTTAGCTGATAGAGAAAAGTGCTGATGACTACATTTTGTTAGAACAGATAATAACACTGAGTGTGTTCAATCCAACATGAACAGTGAAGTGTCCCACATAACCCCAATTCACCATGTGCAGCGTGACGGATACCACATTTTATACACAAATAAATAAATATATCCATTTATAACGTTTGCCGAATGAACAAGAAAACACAAATAGTTAAGAACGTGTTCTAGACAGTGTTTCACTTCAGACTTCAGGGAGACTGCTGACTTTCTTCACTTTTCTTAATGTTTACTGGATTTGTAAACTTTGACATGTTTTGTCACACACACACACACACACACACACACACACACACACACACACACACACACAGTTAGTAAGTAGCTCAGTTAGCTGTGGAACGAAGTGGACTTATAAACTGGCGGGAGACTGCAACCTGAGATCCCAGGTGGAGTCACCAGTGAACAGGTGTGGACGGAGGACTCCGTACAGAGGTGATTTACAGCGGTAAAGACCAGAGGCCTGTACTGTGAAGGGGGCTCAACATAGCCAGGCTTTGTGCTCATGATGCAGCTCAACAAAGCCCAGAGTCCCCAATCAGAGTTAAACGGTACTGCGACGGTGGTTATCAACTTACTTTGTCAAGTCCGGTTCTCTGCTTTGTGCTCTGCGCGTTCACATAAAAGGGGGCGTTTGACGTCATATTATTCTACTTCCGTGTGAAAATGGATCGATCCCGGGCCACATATTTTACTCAAGATGAGCAGATTCTTATTATGCAGGACTATGAAGAATTCAAGGACACAATCAGAAAGTAACACTGTCGCCGCCAACAGAGCGAGGGAGGCTGCTGGCAGAAAACTGCTGACCGTGTAAATGTGTAAGTTAACAATGATTAATATTATGATCAGTATTATATTAAGCCCTTAGTGTTTTCATTTCTGAAAGCTCAACATTGTGCAACTTTTACATATTAACCCTCATCCATTTAAAAAATAAATACACTGAAGCAACAACTATCTTTTTTCATTTTTGAATGATGTCGATATTGTTTTCACATTTTACTGATCTCAGTTATAGAATGCACGTGTGTGTTTTATTGAAAGCGAGACTGAGTGTGCGTCGGCTATAAATGATCAGTGTTTTTTATTGTATCACTGTGTCGGGATGAACAAGTAAATGTAGCTACTGTCCCTGTACAATGACAATAAAGAGCTTTCTGACAGTGAAAACAGCTCCAGCCTGTCAGATTTGTGTTTGGGCACACTGCCCTACAACGGCTGAAACATTGATCAGTTCATCAGTTTATTCATGGCCACATCAAAGAAATCATTAACTTTACTCATTATCTGTGACAGATAAATACTAGGTTGGCCTAATTAATATTTCATATTGCATTTTATTAAGATGTGGAAGCAGCAGTCGGACATGGCAGCAAGTTAGAGCCAAATACAGAAACATCATTCAGAGTGGTATGTAGCCGAGCTGCCCCATCATTTTGTCAGTGTGTGTTCTTGCTCAGATTTTCTGCATCACCAACTGAATGTAAGAAGGTTCCCGTGGCAACAAAACGAAGGGCTACACAAACATTTTGCCCGACAGTGAGCGCACAGCTTCTTCAGTGGCATTCCTGACACTCGGCTCAATAAGTGAGCAAATGTACCGTATTCCCTCGGCTGAAAATCTATATCGCTCACAGAGAATTTCATGAATTATTCTTGCTCCCAGGTCCACCGGGTTCTCAATGGATGGTGACGCCATCTCCGAATGAGTTACACAGTGAAACAGCGGCGCTTTTATTTTAAGCTGAAACTCTGAACAGAACCTGGTCGGGACCAGGTTATGAGCTAAGCATAAGTTACCATGGTGATCTAGCCGGGTTAAAGAGAGCCACCTTTGTAGTTCAGGGAAGCCTGGCTTTAGACTCAACATACCTGCTAACACACTAAACTGGCTTCACAGTACAGGCCTCTGGTCTATGACTCCGGGGTTTACCTGGCTGACTGTTTACCTGGCTGACTGTTTACCTGGCTGACTGTTTACCTGGCTGACTGTTTGTTTACCTGGCTGACTGTTTACCTGGCTGCCTGCTTGTTTACCTGGCTGACTGTTTACCTGGCTGACTGCTTGTTTACCTGGCTGACTGCTTGTTTACCTGGCTGACTGTTTACCTGGCTGACTGCTTGTTTACCTGGCTGACTGCTTGTTTACCTGGCTGACTGCTTGTTTACCTGGCTGACTGTTTGTTGACCTTGCTGACTGTTTGTTTACCTTGTTGATCAGCGTCATGGTGAACATGAGCAGCTCTGTGTCCGACCCGTTCCTCTCCTCCAGAACTTCCATCAGGTAACTCCACGGCTTCTCACCTGCAGCACATTAACACTGAACTCTGTCATGACATCATCACAGTCTGAGTGACCTCATCAATGATAATTAGTCTTAATTAGAGCTGAAACGAGTCGACTGGAAGAAAAGAAATCAGCAATTCTTCATTTTGTCTCACGTGAAGGTTTCATCCCACTTTATCTGTTGTCTGTTTGTTTATTGTCTTCAGTGCCTGAAGCTGAAGACAAGCTGTGTGTGTGTGTGTGTGTGTGTGTGTGTGCATGTGTGTGTGTGTGAGTGTGTGTATGTGTGTGTGTACATGTGTGCATGTGTGTGTGTGTGTGTGCGTGTGTGTGTACCTCTCTTCTCGTCCACTGTGTTGACGGCGTCGATCAGCAGAGGACTGTTGGCCTCTGAATACTCCACAAAGACGATGAGCAGCTTCAGAGACGTCTTCACCACCAGACGAGACTGCAGACACACACACACACATGGTCAGTCCACCAGGGGGCGCCACGGTTCTGAAGGTCCAACACTGAGTCCAGTGTGAGTCACTTCTTCTACTGAGGAGACTCTAACACTGTCTGATCTCAGCGGTCAGACTCAAACTCCACTGAGCTGATTAAAACACACAGAACTTCTCAGGTGTTTGTTACATGTTGGTTCATTAACGTCACCTGGACGAGCAGAAGAATACTGATTGATGGATTCAATTGTTAAAAATCTATCAATCAATCTGAAATCTCAACTGGATTCAAACAAACAGGCAGTACTTTATATCACTGAATCAATCAGTCGATCAATCAGTCCAAACCTGACATGATCTGAACCATCAGAAATATATTGATCGTAGCTTGAACTCACCAGACTTCCTGTCAGCGTGTAGAGCCACTGAACCGTCTCACCGTGATTTATCACCCCGTTCATCCCGTCGACAAACAGCATGATCTGACTGAGGGCTGAGAGACAGACGGGTCAGACAGAGACAGACGGGTCAGACAGACAGACGGGTCAGACAGAGACAGACGGGTCAGACAGAGACAGACGGGTCAGAGAGACAGACGGGTCAGAGAGAGACAGGCGGGTCAGACAGAGACAGGCGGGTCAGACAGAGACAGACGGGTCAGACAGCGACAGACGGGTCGGAGAGAGACAGACGGGTCAGACAGAGACAGACGGGTCAGACAGAGACAGGCGGGTCAGAGAGACAGACGGGTCAGACAGAGACAGGCGGGTCAGACAGAGACAGGCGGGTCAGAGAGAGACAGACGGGTCAGAGAGAGACAGACGGGTCGGAGAGAGACAGACGGGTCGGAGAGAGACAGACGGGTCGGAGAGAGACAGACGGGTCAGAGAGAGACAGACGGGTCGGACAGAGAGAGACGGGTCGGAGAGAGACAGACGGGTCAGAGAGAGACAGACGGGTCAGAGAGAGACAGACGGGTCGGAGAGAGACAGACGGGTCAGAGAGAGACAGACGGGTCGGACAGAGAGAGACGGGTCGGAGAGAGACAGACGGGTCAGAGAGAGACAGACGGGTCAGAGAGAGACAGACGGGTCGGAGAGAGACAGACGGGTCAGAGAGAGACAGACGGGTCAGACAGAGACAGACGGGTCAGACAGAGACAGACGGGTCAGACAGAGACAGACGGGTCAGAGGCTGCAGCAGTGGTTCAGTGAGTGCTGACAGGGGATCAGTGTCTGACACACTCTGGTTGGACTCTCACCTCTCAGGATGTAGTTCTGGTAGTTGTGGTCGGCTTCCGCTCCGACTTTAACGAAACACGTCAGACCTTCAGAGGCCACGAACTCTGGGACCAGGTCTTTATCATCCTGCAGACAGACGGAGGAGACGTCCGTCACTCACTACATGTTGTGAGGTCCTTCAGGTTCAGATCAGCACTGCTGTTACTGACAGGTGTGTGTGTGTGTGTGTGTGTGTGTGTGTGTGTGTGTGTTACCTGGAACAGCTGTTTGAGAGAGAAGAGGGAGCGTCTGAGCTCTGGACCGTGAGAGTTATACAGCTTCTCTGAAACACAAGAAGAAGAAACACAGGAAGTCACTTCAGTCCGTCACCATGTGGCGCTGGGAGACTCGATCAGCTGGAGATGATCAGCGAGGAGAGTTGGGAGTCACAGTGGTACTACATCATCTAGGATGGTTCTCTGTCTGCACCTCAACAGGTGTGAGAAGGCTCAATTTCAGGTGATAAAATCTGAATATTTAACGTTTATGAATATCTGACAGATTCCTCCTCTTTACATCAACTTCTGTTAAAGCTGACAACAACTGCTTGATTTTCCTCCCGTGTGTTGATCCTGAGCGGCTCAGCTGTCAGTTCAGAGCCGATCCAAGAGAACACATTCAAACACACAACCTGAACACCTGGAGGTTTTCAGGGTGACTTTAAACCCTCCTGCTCCTTTTACAGAAGAATCAAACTACCTCCTGTTGGTTTCTCCCGGAGGTCAGGACCGCCGACTCATCGTGAAGTTCAGAGATTTAAAACTCTCAGCTTTACTTTCTAAGTTCTTAAAGCAGGAGAGAGAAACTCAAAGAGAGTCATCAACTGAACAACACACAGATATACACACCGCCACTAACAACGCTAACACTGCTAACACTGCTAACAACGCTAACACTGCTAACAACGCTAACACTGCTAACACTGCTAACAACGCTAACACTGCTAACAACGCTAACACTGCTAACACTGCTAACAACGCTAACAATGCTAACACTGCTAACACTGCTAACAACGCTAACACTGCAAACAACGCTAACACTGCTAACAACGCTAACACTGCTAACACTGCAAACAACGCTAACACTGCTAACAACGCTAACACTGCTAACAACGCTAACACTGCTAACACTGCAAACAACGCTAACACTGCTAACAACGCTAACACTGCTAACAACGCTAACACTGCTAACACTGCTAACAACGCTAACACTGCAAACAACGCTAACACTGCTAACAACGCTAACACTGCTAACACTGCAAACAACGCTAACACTGCTAACAACGCTAACACTGCTAACAACGCTAACAATGCTAACAATGCTAACACTGCTAACAGTAGGCTACTACCAGTGTTGAAAAAGTATCCAACAGTCATACTGGAGTAAAACTGTTAAAGACTCCTTCACAGAGCTGCAGCTCTGCAGCTCTGCAGCAACACACTGACTCTGATGTAAAACGTCTTATTGAGACGTAAGAACCGATGTAACAACTCCAACATGAGGATCCGACTGATCACACAGGTTCTCTTCAGGTTCTCTTCAGGTTCTCTTCAGGCTCCTCTCGTCCTCCATCAGGTTCATCATGGGACAGACAGAAACTAACACAGTGAACTGAGAACCACTCAGTGATACATATCAAAGGAACAAAGAGGATTTGAAACAGAATAGTTACAGTCAGTCACCACAGGAAGTCATGGGAGTCTGCTGTCATGGCAACAGCAAGCATAAATCACCACTGAGCTCTTTTTAACTCTTTACATCCAAAATCAGACAGACGAGGTGTCTGTGCTCATCTTCATCAGCCTGTCAATCATCAAGTGCATCCAGCTCAGTTCTGAGTATTTATACTCCTGTTCTGTGTCTGTAATCTGAGTACTTATACTGCTGTTCTGTGTCTGTAATCTGAGTATTTATACTCCTGTTCTGTGTAAGTAATCTGAGTACTTATACTGCTGTTCTGTGTCTGTAATCTGAGTATTTATACTGCTGTTCTGTGTCTGTAATCTGAGTATTTATACTCCTGTTCTGTGTCTGTAATCTGAGTATTTATACTGCTGTTCTGTGTCTGTAATCTGAGTATTTATACTGCTGTTCTGTGTCTGTAATCTGAGTATTTATACTGCTGTTCTGTGTCTGTAATCTGAGTATTTATACTCCTGTTCTGTGTCTGTAATCTGAGTATTTTTGTGTGATGTAATTATACAACACATCAACATTTTGATTGGCTGAGAGATGTTGGCATCGATTACTGGCTCATGACATCTAAAGACAACAAGGAAGTGCACTGTTTATACACACTCTCTCACACACACACACACACACTCTCTCTCTCTCTCTCTCTCACACACACACACACACACACACACACACACACACACACACACACACACACACACTCTCTCTCTCTCTCTCAGCTGGAGAACAGAAACATCTACAGCAGCAAAAACTTAGAGAAAACAAAAGCTGTCAAAAGCATGAGCTCTTATTGTGAAACTTCTGCAGCAGGAAACACTGAAAGACAGGCAGCAGTCAGCTGTTTACTCTGATTACTGAGACTCTGGACGAGTCCACCACAGGAGACACGGGACCACATGGAGGTCACACCACTATAAACCAGCAGACCCATCCAGAGGGAGCTTTGATTATTGCTGGGGACTTCAACCAAGCTTGCCTTAACACTGTGCTCCCTAACTTTGTTCTGTACCTACAGTGCTCCACCAGAGGGAAGAAAAACATATGACCGTGTTTATTCCAGTCTGAAGCAAGCCTACAGAGCTGTACCCCTCCAACACCTCTCACTGCTTCTGGTCCCTGCATACACCCCTCAGAAAGAAATCCAAACCTGCCTCAAAGCACATTAAAACCTGACCTGAAGGAGCACTCTCCTGCTTCGAGAACACTGAGTGGAGTATATCTGAACATCCAGATCTGCAGGAGTACACAGAACTGTTCTGTTCTACGTAAAGACCTGCACTGATAATGTTACAGAGGACAAGCGCGTTCGGTGGTCACTACCACCGCTGACGCCTCGCTGGCAGAGGAATTAAATCATCTCTTTTCTCTCACACAGCAGCACGGCCACCACAGACCTGCAGTCACAGCACGCTCACACTCCAGGAGCACCAGGTGAGGCAGGTGCTGAAGACTGGGAACACCAGGAAAGCCGCCGGACCGGATGGAGTACTCGGAAAGGTACTTTGTGCCTGTGCCGACCAGCTAGTGGGAGTCCTGACCAGGTTGTTCAACCTCTCACTGTCCCAGGCCACCATCACCCCTGTCCCAAAGACTGCTGCCCCGAAGTAACTGAACCCCCAACCCTCCTTTAAATCCCTGGGGACACATTTAACTGAGGACCTCTCCTGGACTGCAAACACACCTGCGGTGGTAAAACAGGCCCGACAGCGACTGCACTTTCTAAGGAGACTTAGAAGGAACCATCTGGAGGAGAAACTGTTAGTGGCCTTTCACTGCAGCACCACAGAGAGCGTCCTGACGTGCTGCATTACAGCCTGGTATGCCGACTGCTCTGTGGCAGACCTCTCACACCCAGGACAGCACCGGGTCTACCTCCTGTCCTGTCCTCTGGAGGGGTTAGGACTCACAGACTCAGAAACAGTTTCCTTCCCTGGACCATCAGGACCCTGAACTCATAAAGACTATGCCTGAGTATAAATGATGTATATATTGTTTATCCCCTTTTAATCCTTTTATTTATTTTATGCTATTTTTATTTATTTCTGTTTTGATATTTCTACTGCACTGACCAGAGAAGCACTGCAATTTCATTGTATACTTGATGTGCAATGACAATAAAGTTTCTACTCTTCTTCAGACACAGAAACACACAGAGAACGCGTGTCTAATGAAACCTGTTCTCCATGTGAACCCACAGCACCGGTGTCTGAGTCTGCTTCCACGTGGACTCGTGTCCTCTGTGCAGGACAGCAGAGTCGCCGCTCGCTCGTCCTCTCGCTGTTTACAGAGCAGGAAACAGGAAGCTCATGTACATCCATCCATCACGTCAGCTGAAGAGGTGAGATGCTGCTGACTGTCTCAACATAGATTCATTTACTCTGCACATCAGAGTCCAGACTGGACTTTGACACCCAACACAACAAAGTCCAGAGCTGTCAGCACCAGAGGGAACTCATCTCGAGCTGGGCCTGGGTCAGCAGGTCACATGCTTTATAAAGAGGCTCCCTCTCTCCGTCTCTGTTCTGCTGCTCGTCTTCATGGATTTGAGAGTTTGATCACGTGTTTTATTCTTCGAGTGTGTGTCTGGTGTGTGTTCTGTTGTGTCTCCTCTCTCTATGTTTTCTCATAGCACCCTCCTCCTTCTCTACCTGAGCACACCTGAGGGTAACCAGTGCTCTGGCTCCTCAGAATCGACAACAAGAATAACACGAGCGACTTCCTGTTCCTTTCAAACAAACGGTAAACGTAGGGCACTAACATGACGTTAAGCATTTTCTGGCGCATAATGTGACGTTTGAGAACCTGAAATCGTTTCTCCCAGTTGACACGGCAACACATAACCAGAGTTTTTAGAAAGAATCGTTTTCTGTGATAAAAACTGGGTTTTCATGTAAATGAGAGGCCAAACTGCAGGGAAATATCTGCGTCTTCCTGTGGTGAGAACAGGGCCTCACACACAGCAGCACACCTGAGGAGGGTTCTCTCTGTTTGACTGAGGTTTGGGCACTTCAGGTGCTGGCCTGGTTGTCATCTCAGTCTGTTGTATTCCTTTGAGCTGGAGGTTACCGCTAGTCCACTTATTCACCTCTTGTGTTGTAGGTTTAGTTTTCCTCTGGGTAGTTCAGGTGCGGGAACGTCCCACGTTTAGCCGGGATCTTCAGCCCTCTTTTGTTTGCTCTTGGTTTTTCTTTTCAGAATTTCTTAATAAAGCTTGTTTAATTGTTTACACTGAGTGTGGCGTCTTGACCATGCTGCTTCCTTCAGCCCTCTGAGCCCAGGGTTTCAATTATCAAAGGAGGCTGTAACATTCCTCTAAAGTCCTTTAGACATCAACCCAGCTGAGTTTTATTCAGACGTCACTATGCCTCCACGGATCGTTCCTGTCAAATAAACCAGTAAAAGCAAACTAATGCCGGGCGAGTCTTCAGACTCCTGCAGAGAGGACGGGTCGGTCCGGTTCATTAAGACTCATCTGTAATCTGGTGTCTCAGTGTCTCTTCACACCAGCAGCTCACATTCTGGGACAGAAATAGCCGGACGTTATGCTGGAGGCTGCTGTTTCCTGACTGTGCAGACAGTTCACAGCTGGATGAGACATTTTCACATCGATGGAATCAATAAATCAGCCGTCCAACCTGCACATCAGCACAGTGAGCAGAGAGGAGGCCACCAGCAGACAGCAGGGCATCTTAAAGAGGCCACAGAGAGTTCACAGCTGACCTCCTGACAGCCGTCTGCACAGGGACCAGGAGATGTGATGCAAACACAAATTTCACTGCTTCAATTATTATCTGTTTGTGTTCACTGTGAATCGTCAGTGTGACGAGAAAAAGCAGAGAAATGATGAATCACTCACGTCAAACTTGAGACTGAGTGAAGGTCTGAATCGTGTGCCGAGTCGCCACGTCGCTCGTTTATTCTTCAATCAGATGGTTCCTGAATTAAATCAGCTCTTTGTTGGTTTCAGACTGCAGGTGAGTGCACGTTACCTCTACGCTGCTCCGCTCCAGGTGTAACATTCACACCTGGTCTCAGTGAAGTCCAGACTGTGCAGCTGGAGCAACTGTCGGGTCGGGTCGGGTCGGGTCGGGTCGGGTCGGGTCGGGTTGGCCTGAGAGCAGGCGGCTGCCCTGTAGATGCAACCGGCCCGAGAGGAGCACACTGAAACTATTTTTACAAAGCTGTAACATGGTCACGCTGTGCTGCCACATGCTTCACCTTCACTCTGAATGTTGTTGAAAATGTCCCTGAGAGTTTGAACAGTGGGCACACAGAACACGTGTTTTCAGAGGCTCAACACTAAAGAGATGTAATTGCTCTGTGGGAGGCCGGGGGCGACGTGACTTCTCATTTCAGACTAAATTACAGGCGAACAGATGACAGATGGAGAGTTTGTGATATCTGAAACAAACAGCTGAGACACATTACAGAGCTGAGCGCCGGACAGACACAAAGTGTTCAACAACAAGTTCAATGAAACTCAGACGGAGGATGTTCAGCAGCATCCTGGGAACAAAGAGCCGCTGTGTTTTACTGCAATCTGTCCACAGTGAGGAACTCCGTCTGTCCGCCCCGCTGGGCCGGAGCCCAGTGGAAACCATCGCTCCCAAAATATTTCACCACTGTTGAAACGTTTCACCACAGAAGCTGAAACACTGAATCACAGAGCTAAAAATAAGACGAGGACGTCAGAGCTCCAGCTCAGAGCCGAACTCACAGGAGACTCATCAGAAACTGACACACGTCATCTGTCTTCATGCTGCGCTGATCCAACTCTGCATCCAGTCAGTGTGTATGTGGGTCCACATGCAGGAGGACAGGAAGAATTTCTTCTTTTCCTTCTCGGAGCAGCTGCAGAGTTCTCCAGTGCTGCTGTGCAGGTCTCTCAGTCTGTCTTTAACTCTGTTGGGTATTGTGGTCGAACAGAAACATCATTATTCATCCTGTTGTTCACACAGCGACACTGAGCAGCCTCGCAGCCGTCTGGAACCAGTTCACCTCACTAATACACACCATTAGTCATGATAACATCAGCAGGCTGCTCACACAATCAGCAGCGTCACACACAGACGCGCCTGCAAGTCAACGACGAGGGAGGAAATACTCAGGATGGACTGACAGATGATGGTGGGCTGATACCTTCATTCCACAACGGCTCCTCAACAAAACCTCTTATTGAAATATGTTTGAACAATAGATCATGTGACACACACGCGTGGCGAGCCCGTGTCCATGCTGCAGCCTGCAGACAGCCAATCACCACCACTGTTACATGCTGGCACAACAAGCACGCTGCATGTTTACTGGCTCACTGATGCCGGTGAGATTAAATCCTCAGGAGGTGAAATCTGAGACATCGAGGCAGTTTGGACAACAGGTGCAACTGAAGAGGTGATCATCAGCTAACATGAGAGCATCACCTCATCTCCCATGATGCATCTGTCAGAGGACAGAGAGGAGGAGGGTTAAGGACTCCCTCCTGTCGTCTGCTGCTTGTTCAGTGAACAGGTGAGTGCTGGTACCTGTCAGAACCGGCTGCACGCTCACTGTTCATATGAACTGGGTCAGTAATGTCAGAATCACTGAGCCCGTTTCACCTCATTCCTCTCGTCTTCATTTAGACTTTTCACTCATCAACAGAAACTTCCCGCTACGACAGACGACCTCCGGACGTCTAAACGAATACCGACTTAAATAACGAGGTGAGACGCTGCAGGGGAGCAGAACCCGTGTGAAACAGAACCTGGTGTCTAAACCTGAGACATCGACCCGAGGGTCCGAGGGTCCGAAGGTCCGAGGGTCCGAGGTCCAGACCCACACAAACAGCTGACATCAGAACTAACCTGTGAGAGTGTGTGTGTGTGTGTGTGTGACATTCCTCTCTTCTGACTACGCTCCCGCACATAGACTGTTTGTGTGTGTGTGAAGGTCAAAGGACTCGTGTTGCATTCAGGTCCAGTCAGACAGTCTGTTACTACGAGCTACAGACAGCAGCTGAGAGGAGGACAAACATCTTCATCCACTCAGTCACACTCAGACAAACATATTCAGTCTGCTGTCACAGTAAACAACTAATATTCACTGTTTAGAACCTTCAGACAGTCAGACAGACAGACAGACAGACAGACAGTCAGTCAGTCAGACAGACAGACAGTCAGACAGTCAGACAGTCAGACAGACAGTCAGACAGACAGTCAGACAGTCAGACAGTCAGACAGACAGTCAGACAGACAGACAGTCAAACAGACAGACAGACAGACAGTCAGACAGACAGACAGACAGTCAGACAGACAGTCAGACAGTCAGACAGTCAGACAGACAGTCAGACAGACAGACAGTCAAACAGACAGACAGACAGACAGTCAGACAGACAGACAGACAGTCAGACAGACAGTCAGACAGACAGACAGTCAGACAGACAGTCAGTCAGACAGACAGACAGTCAGTCAGACAGTCAGACAGACAGACAGTCAGACAGTCAGACAGACAGTCAGACAGACAGACAGACAGTCAGACAGTCAGTCAGACAGTCAGTCAGACAGTCAGACAGACAGACAGTCAGACAGTCAGACAGACAGTCAGACAGACAGTCAGTCAGACAGACAGACAGACAGACAGTCAGTCAGACAGACAGTCAGTCAGACAGACAGTCAGTCAGTCAGTCAGTCAGACAGTCAGTCAGACAGTCAGACAGACAGTCAGACAGACAGTCAGTCAGACAGACAGACAGACAGACAGTCAGTCAGACAGACAGTCAGTCAGACAGACAGTCAGTCAGTCAGTCAGTCAGACAGACAGTCAGACAGTCAGTCAGACAGACAGTCAGTCAGTCAGACAGACAGTCAGACAGACAGTCAGACAGACAGTCAGACAGACAGACAGTCAGACAGACAGTCAGACAGTCAGACAGACAGTCAGACAGACAGTCAGTCAGACAGTCAGTCAGTCAGACAGACAGTCAGACAGACAGGCTGACTGAAGGATTCCTGTGTTTATCCTGCAGAGACAGGAAGTGACCCAGATAAACTCGGTGGTATTTCCTGTTTGTGCCTCTGTTGTTGATTGAGTTCGACTCTGGAGGTCAAACGACTGAACTGAGAAAAACTTCACATGTTCAGCTTTCATCAGTAAAACCAATCAATAATCAATCAGCTCAATGTGAAGCCGATAAAGCAGCCATGACTGTGGCAACATGAACACATCTGGACCTGGACTGGACTCTGTTCAGCCGTCACCATCTGAACTCTTGTTTTCCCAGCAGGAAGTTTTCCTCTGGCACTGAACGCATCATTAGCACTGCTGTTAGCCCGTCTTCATCATGTGTTCACATCCCCGTCAGAGGGGCCGCGGGGTCCCTTCATCGTGACACTCATTAATAACGAGTGTTCAGCCTGAATTCAACCAGCTGCTGGTATGAGACACACTGACGATGCACTCAGGAGCTGCTCGTCAGCAGACAGTTCCCAGGACACACAAACACTCACAGCTCCATCAGAGCAGCAGTGACGATGATGATCATCTCTCACGGCCACAGACGGACCCAGCAGCACCAACAGAACCAGAACTGAGCAGAAACATCATACTAATGACGCTGCACACAGGAGGGTGATGGCTGAGGGATGACGGAGTGTTTGTCACATGACGTCCTTCATTATTTACTCCTACAGGAGCCGATTATCAGCGTCTGATGTTACGACTGGAGGACGATCACCTGAACGCACCATTCAGGAGCTGGTGTGACAGAGGAGACGAGGACGCGACCCAACATGACTCATCAAAGAACCATGACGTCCAATTCACACACTTTCACTCCTCCAGCGCTGCCCTGACCTCCTGCAGCGGTGACTCACTTCAGGTTTCTGTCTCACCTGCATGTTTGTGTTCTACCTGTCCAACCTTCAACCAATGAGAAGCCAGCATTCATGTTGTGACTTCATTCTCTTTTGTTGCCTCATCAGTTTGATAAAAGCGGGTGTGTTTGTTCCAGAGAAGACGAGCGAGCAGAAACAGGACGGAGAGGATGTCGTCACGGTTACAGTCAGCGGAACCCTGAAGGCAGCACGGGAAGTGACTTTAACACAGAGCCAGGGCCTGAAGGAGGAAGCATGCTGGGAAATCCCCTCAGGACAGGAAGGGCGGGGTCATGCCAGGCTGTGAGAGGGAGGAGGGAGGAGGGAGGGGGTGAGGGAGGGAGGAGGGAGGAGGGAGGGGGTGAGGGAGCAGCTCGACAGCAGGAACTCTGGGAAAGTTCAGTGTTTTCCAGGAAAGGTGAATCTGATGAAGTTAAATCTGCAGGACAGATTTACATGAACTGCTCCTGATCTGCAGCCTGCTCTCCAGAGGATGAACCCTCAGACTACATGACTCCTCCATGTTCCCTGTAGCGCCACCTTCAGGACAAACTCTACATGATTCATTCCTCCATTGTGAGACTGAGGGGACGAATGATCAGGATGTTTGTTCTCTGGTTATAATGAGTGAACACAGTTATTGTGAACACAGCTGCGTCTCTGAGCACGTCTGGACTCGTTCTGTAGCGAGCTCCTGTCTGATCCGCTGCTGTCTGTCAGGTTCTGTACAAAGTTTAGTCAACGATCACAGTGTGAGATTCTCACAGGGCCGTTTGACGCTGACACTGTGGGAGGAAAATACAAAACAGGTCCGCTCCGGTCCGCAGCGAGCCCGCTCCGGTCCGCAGCCAGCCGCTCCGGTCCGCAGCGAGCCGCTCCGGTCCGCAGCCAGCCGCTCTGGATCACATGCAGATGCTAAAGGAAGTTCTGAATGGTCCTTTTCTCTGATTTCTGAGTGAATATATAGAACTTTAGTCATGAAGGTAATATTAATAAAAAAGTTTAGGTCACACTGAGTCTAAGAAGTTTCATGTGTGTTCAGTTCTGACTCAGAGAGGAAGACGTGTTACAGTCTGGTCCAATCAGCAGCAGGCTACAGGCAGACTGCCTGCACCTGTTCTCCACCTCACCTCTCCCTCCATCACTGACATCGTGATCAGCTGATTGATCGTCGCTCAACAACAACAACAACACACATCACCACATGTCAAAGTCCATTTACACGTCGGCTGTGAAACACAAAGTGTTCTGTGAGTGGCTGACGAGGTTCTTCAGGTCCAACACATGAAGAGCTGTGGCTGATTCAGTGTGTGTGTGTGTGTGTGTGTGTGTGTGTGTGTGTGTGTGTGTGTGTTTCCTACATGCTGCACGTGTGTTGGACTGATATCATGTTTTGTGTTTTATGTTTTTCAGGTTGCATGTGAGGCCAAGTCACACATTGTTCCTTCAAACAGCCTTAAACTAGATGATGGCAGCAGTTTCTGTTTTCCTTTAAAGGACTGAACAGCTCCACTATAATGTGCAAAGATAAAGAGATTGTTGAGCTCTATTAACTTTAAGGATTTCAGGAGTTCATCTACAGGATCCGCTCTCCCTGTTTCACATCCTGCCGGCACGCTTCAGGCATTGTGTTGAAATACTTAAAGAAAATAAAAGTTACAAACAGCTGAATCCTCTCAGGCTTTAACTGAGTCTTTCTGTGGGTTTGTCCAGCTGCTGTGAACAGGAACACAACAGGAACACAACATGCTCAGATAAGATTATAAAAAAAGGCCGAGGCTGAAAATAAAAACCCAGAAACCAGAGTGGAGGTTTGGTCTGCAGCGAGACGGAAACAGAAACACAGAGGGAAACCTCTGAGGAGGACGAGGAGAGGGAGGACGCCAGAGGAGGAGGGAGGAGGAGGAGGAGGAGGGGGAGGAGAGGCAGCACGCCAGAGGAGGAGGAGGAGGAGGAGGAGGAGGAGGAGAGGCAGCACGCCAGAGGAGGAGGAGGAGGAGGAGGGGGAGGAGGAGAGCCAGCACGCCAGAAGAGGAGGAGGAGGAGGAGGAGGAGGGGGAGGAGGAGGGGGAGGAGAGGCAGCACGCCAGAGGAGGAGGAGGAGGAGGAGGAGGAGGAGGAGGGGGAGGAGGAGAGCCAGCACGCCAGAAGAGGAGGAGGAGGAGGAGGAGGAGGAGGAGGAGGAGGAGGGGGAGGAGGAGGGGGAGGAGAGGCAGCACGCCAGAGGAGGAGGAGGAGGAGGAGGAGGGGGAGGAGGAGTGGCAGCACGCCAGAGGAGGAGGAGGAGGAGGAGGAGGAGGAGGAGGGGGAGGAGGAGGAGGAGGAGGAGGAGGGGGGAGGAGAGGCAGCACGCCAGAGGAGGAGGAGGAGGAGGAGGAGGAGGAGGGGGAGGAGGAGAGGCAGCACGCCAGAGGAGGAGGAGGAGGAGGAGGGGGAGGAGAGGCAGCACGCCAGAGGAGGAGGAGGAGGAGGAGGAGGAGGAGGAGGAGGAGGAGGGGGAGGAGGAGAGGCAGCACGCCAGAGGAGGAGGAGGAGGAGGAGGAGGAGGAGGGGGAGAGGCAGCACGCCAGAAGAGGAGGAGGAGGAGGAGGAGGAGGAGGAGGAGAGGCAGCACGCCAGAGGAGGAGGAGGAGGAGGAGGAGGAGGAGAGGCAGCACGCCAGAGGAGGAGGAGGAGGAGGAGGGGGAGAGGCAGCACACCAGAGGAGGAGGAGGAGGAGGAGGGGGAGAGGCAGCACACCAGAGGAGGAGGAGGAGGAGGAGGAGGGGAGAGGCAGCACGCCAGAGGAGGAGGAGGAGGAGGAGGGGGAGGAGGGGGAGGAGGAGAGGCAGCACGCCAGAGGAGGAGGAGGAGGAGGAGGAGGAGGAGGAGGAGGAGGAGGAGGAGGAGAGGCAGCACACCAGAGGAGGAGGAGGAGGAGTGGGAGGGGGAGGAGGAGGAGGAGGAGGAGGAGGAGGAGAGGCAGCACGCCAGAGGAGGAGGAGGAGGAGTGGGAGGGGGAGGAGGAGGAGGAGGAGGAGGAGGAGAGGCAGCACGCCAGAGGAGGAGGAGGACGAGGACGAGGAGAGGCAGCATGCCAGAGGAGGAGGAGGAGGAAGAGGGGGAAGAGGAGGAGGAGGAGGAGGAGGAGGAAGAGGGGGAAGAGGAGGAGGAGGAGAAGGAGAGGCAGCATGCCAGAGGAGGAGGAGGAGATGGAGGAGGGGGAGGGGGAGGAGGAGGAGGAGGAGGAGGAGGAGGAGGAGGAGGAGGAGAGGCAGCACGCCAGAGGAGGAGGTGGAGGAGGAGGAGGAGGAGAGAAAGAGCTGATCACTGTGATCGATCACTCAGGACGGATGGTGTGAACACTGATACAGGCACATGGATTACAGGCTGACCCCAGGTCAGTGTCAGGAGGAATGTGCAGCTCAGAGTGAAGCAGTAATTACATGACTGGACGTTTACAGTCAACTTAATTTATACTGCTCAGGATCACAAATCAGAAATGTGCCTCCAGTCAGTCACAATCACAAACTGCACAAACAGAAGAGATGAAGAAATTCAGCTGAACTCAGTGGGACACACTGACTTCAGTTACTGCAGGATGTGTTTATATTTCAGTTTTAGTTTAATGACCACACGATGAAGCGAGCGATGAAGCGAGCGAGCGGAGAACAGACGGTCTGTTGTTCACGTAGAAAGATTAAAGATAAGTGAGTCACAGCAGAAACATTCAGCACATCACAGACGACAGACGCTGTCCCATGACTGCAAAATACAGAAGAACTTTCCTCATAGTTCCTAATAAACACATCATCATCATCATCATCATCATCATCATCGTCCTGCTGCTGAAACAGATCCAGTCATTAGATCAGCTGCTGCAGGTTCAGACAGGAGAGACAGCAGAATCACTTCAGAGTGACAGCGAGCTCTGAGGCGGACAGCGTCAGTGTGACATCACTACAAACATTTACTGTGGAAGAAAGTGAAGGGAGGTCCAAAACGACAGGAGGCAGCAGAACCATCAGCGGCTGTCGTTGAGACGAGTTAACGAGCAGATGAAACTGGTCTGAGTTCAGTATGAGCGTATGTTGATGATTATTAGACTCAGTAGTGAAGTGAAGCTGCAGGCTGTCAGACTGTCACCTGAGAGACAGAGGCTGTGAGGAGCTAGCTGCTAGCATGCTAACTGCAGTAGAAACCTCTGCAACACAGAACAGAGACACTGTGACATCATCACTGTTGTCTCTTCACTCTCTGATCAGAATATCTGATCATATCTTTTAAATATTCTTTTAAAACATCGCCTGACGACCTCATACAGCCTCCAGCAGCTCTGCAAATGACTCACATTAAGGACGGATCAGAACCATAACCTCGGGCCAGGAGGTCACATGTCGCTGACATTTTCAAGAGTCCCAAGCAAAAAGCTGGAAAGCACCAGACTGTCTGCAGATCCACAGCCAGTCCAACTGGGCCACACAGAACCTCTGGGTATGTTTGTGGAGCTCATAAAGTCACGAGACATGAACATCAGGAACATTTAAAGAGCAAGACATGTTGTCGAACCTCATTTTTACACAAAGAAAAGAACAGCTGAGAAGCTACAGACGTGGAGCTGCAGCCTCACAGAGGAAACCTCTCCGGAACACGTCACTGTGGTGAGAGTTTCCCCTGAGTCATCACTGCTGCAGCAGCAGACGGAGGGATGGAAATAAGAGCACACGGAGGAGATAATTACCCAGGATGGAGTGAACTCGGACGGAGAGCTGAGTCCTCAGGATCAGGATGGGCTTCTTCCCTTTACTGTGGAAAAACACAAGAGACAGTCAGAGCCGAGCGCTCACAACATCTGATGGAAACTCATTTCTCCAGACAGAGACACGGAGACACGACCAGCACCGGCTCAGAGTCAGACTGTGGGTCTGAACCAGAACCTGGAGGCTCAGAGTCAGACCGTGGGTCTGAACCAGAACCTGGAGGCTCAGAGTCAGACCGCGGGTCTGAACCAGAACCTGGAGGCTCAGAGTCAGACCGCGGGTCTGATGCAGAACCTGGAGGCTCAGAGTCAGACCGCGGGTCTGAACCAGAACCTGGAGGCTCAGAGTCAGACCGCGGGTCTGAACCAGAACCTGGAGGCTGCTGGGATCAGAGTCGACTGCATGGAGGTTTCACATAACTGCTGCTGAATATGAAATATTATATTCTGTACATAAAGCTGCAGCTCATAACTCACACTGTATAAAGGACCTTATTGTCTCCAACTGTCTTTGTTTGCACTTATTTTGTATTTTGTATATTTCTGTATATTTGTAACTGAATGTACCTGCTGCTATGATGACCAAATGTCCCTTCAGGGATTAATAAAGTTATCTATCCATCTGACTCTTTGCAGTCACTCTCGCATCTCGCAGGATGTTTGGGTGGACTGTCT